>NW_020271559.1:0-183087 GCF_002803265.2 Melanaphis sacchari | reverse complement strand
TTAATGAAGAATTTAAACGATTTTCGATATCGCATCAATAATTATCCATATCGTCGGCCATCACTACATAGTATAGACGCTAAAACGCAAATTGTGCGCAATGAATAATACCATTATTATGCATATACACGGACCCGATGCGACTCGGTGCAGTGCATATAAGCGCGCTTACGTATTTACGGTACGGAAACACTACGTACGTATAAAATAATACGCGGACGTTGATTTGCAGGCCGCGAGTTAAATGTCCGCGGAGAACGGCGCCCGGCACGCCCCTCGAATTAACAATAAGACAAGGTCATGCAACCGGAAACCGGCATACCGCCTCCGAAGATCAGGAAGAAGGTAATAACTACCTTTTTAAACTTCATTTCTACCCTAAATATTTATTTCTTTTAATTTTTACTTTATTACAAAATGGAAATATTAATTATAACTGTGAGTGAATTTTTTTATTTTTTAAAGGTGACTAATAATTCTATGAAATATTTAAGTTATATCTTACTTATTTCAATGCAAATGTTGGTATTTCCGAGTTTTAAAATTTTTAGATCCGGCACTTCAATTAATTGTGTTTTGGAATATTTGCTATAAGTATTGTAAAACCATCTAGATAGTTTTGATTGTTAAAACCTATGTTCTACTAAAATGTACAGCTAAATCAACTTTGATTATTATAGCCTAAACACGCATTAAATATTGAAATTTCTATTAAATTCAAATAAGGCTGAAGGGTAAGCGAAATATTATTGAAAACCACTCAAAGTAGTGTTGATAAAAAAATCATTAATAATAATACGTTTATCAATGATTTCATAAATGGAAAGTCGGTTAATTTTTCAAAATATCGAATAATATTATTCTCATTTACGAAATATGTATTTATTTATTAATTTATTGTATTATGTTTTAAATAATTTTTTATTTATTTAAAAAATTAATGCGACAGTTTATGAGGAATATAATTTATGATATAAATAACATAATAAAAACATATTGAATTGAAATAATAAGCACGTATAAAAAAAGAAAACAAAAGTATGTGTGCTTAAATAATAGGTAGTCAAACAAATAAAATAATATATTTAGCTAGCAGATCGTTTTGTATAAATATATTTATATGGGGTGCGGAGATTGGTTTTAAACATATAACTAGGGCATGGAACTTAATGCGATAACATATTTTTTTCTAATGATTACATTTGAGTTTTTATTTATAGTAATTTAACTTATGTGATACAGAATTCAATGGTACTAAGTTCATTTTACATGTTTTGCATTTTTTCGGTATTTCTTGTTTTAAAGGTAATTTTTTTTTCAATATTGGTGCTTTTTATATATTTTCTTCTTTTTGTAGGCATATTTGTATATTTTTGTTTTAATTCTGAGCTATAATTTAACATAATGCTGACAGCTTTTAGGAAAATAATAATATACATGTTTTAATTGTTCAATATAACATATTTAATGATAATAAAACATTTATAATTACATTGTTATTTGTCTAAACATTAAATATAATTTTTTCTAATTTTTACCATATATTTTTTGTGGGATAGGCTTACAACATGGACGTAGAATGATATTGATAATAGTGAATGTGGTATGTTAATTGAGTAACTGAGAAGAGATAAACTTAAGGAAATGTCGGAATAAACATGGCGAGAAGCAAAAGTAGGTATATACAAAGGAATAAGTAAATAGTTGAATAGTTGCCATAAGAAGATAATATATTTTCTTGAGAATAATTAAATATTAAAATTTTAATGTTTAAAAATAAATTATTTTTAGTCGATAATTAATATTTTATAACCAATGCACACATACTATAAATCGCGTATTTTAGTATTTGGATCTTATGTATTGTGTTATACATTTTGATGAGAAGTATTTAATAACAATTAAATATCCGATTGCGAGGGGTTGTGCAGCTTTATTATGTATAATCGACAGAACATAATGGGACGGAGTGAAAAATGCCCCCCGAAATAATAACATCGCATCAAATCGTCGACCGCTGCAACGGTTGTTTCGAAGAATATCATAAATATATACGTATAGAACCAATTTGTAATATTCTATGAAAGGTCCACTTGAAAATTATAAAAAAAAAAAAAAAAATGCAGCTCGTCCCGTTTAGGAATAAAATGATGACGATGAAAATAATAATAATAATAATAATAATAATAATAATATGATATCGGTTGACGGTCGTATTGTTACTGTGTAATATAAACGTACGTATCATATATACGATAATATTATATTATATACGGAGCACGTTCCTCGGCGGGGTTAAGAAAACACGAAAATATCGCGTGTTAGAATATAAACAGAGATAGACATATACATAGAGAGAGAATAACACTCGACGAGCGCACACACAATAGTATATTTGAATATTATTATTATTATTATTATATATACTTACCTACTGTACGCATAATATTTTATTATACTATTATGGTCTTTACGGTCCTTTTATTTTTTTTTCGCCTCGAGTGGACCATTCCGACCGCGTGTATTGTATTATAATATAATGATATAATATACGAACACTGCTCGCACATTATTTGCCACTCGCTTATCATATATATATTAATACAATAACCGATGATGGTAATAATAATAATAATATCATCATACTTTTTTATTGTCGTTTCGGACGTCGTCGTTTCCCGCGCGGGACTTCTAAACTAGGGTGTAATTTTGTACGATTTCTCTTTTATCTGTTTGTATACTGTCTACACTGCACGCGCACACACATACCGCTTATATAATATATTATTAATTTGTTATATTAACATCGTCGGCCCGGTAACAATAGGTAAGTAGAAAATCGAATAATAATATAATAATCTCTGCGTTAACCTCCCTCCTATTCCGATTATATATATATATATACATTACATATCATATATTATAATAGGTAGGTTTATATTATTAATATTACTGAAAATAAAGCAACACAACTATTCACATATTCACAAAAGTAGCGGTTTCTATGTATACAAAATATCATTATATTTATTACAACTGAATTGAATTTTTTTATTTTATGGTTTGAACGTGGCAACTTTTTGACTTCGATTTAAAATAAATATTATCCCATTATACAGTTATATTTTCATCGTGAATTGTTCAAGAAAAATGTATTTATCTATTGAAAATTTGAAAATCGTATTTTTTAACTGTCCTATTCTAGAATTTTAGTAGGTACGCAGGGAAAGAATAAAAGGGTGGTAACCCTATAATATAATATTTTTGCGTTTAATGATTGTCACTGAACAGTGAACATATATATTGATTATGAGTACAAATTATTACCCCGGCAAAATACGAGTATGATGTAAAACTTTAATATGAATTTGATATGTAATACCAATTTAGTTCCACCTTCATTATGTTGCTCAGTAGCGCTAAATTTGTTGAAAATCTTGTTATACATAACTTTAGTGTACAGAACCTAAGACGAATCGTATGGTATATTTGTATATCATATTATAGAAAGTTAGGAGAGCTAAATCTGCTAACTTGTATGAATCTATACTAAATAGGTTCTCATATTTTGATATTTATGAATACTGATTAGAAATTTAGAATGGAACTTTGAATAGAACCGTTATACAATTATTTATTTATTCATTTGTAGTATTTTTATATTTATATTAATAAGATTCTAGATAATCTAGATAAATGTAAATTTATTTTTTAGTTTTGAATTTTGAATATTATTATTAAAATAAAAAAATTAATATCAACACTAATAACTATAATATATGCTGGCGACTAATGAGTGGACAATCGAACACAACTGAGATATAATATGTTCTAAATTTTTATTTAAAACCGTTATATTTGAAGTAGGGATGATTAAATATTTTATTTTAATTATTAAATTGTACAATTTTTATTAAAATCTATGTCATTCGTAGAGATTAGATGTTGTAATGAGATACTTATTGTCAATAACTATATGAAAACCATTTGTATTTAATTATTTTAATTTGATTGAACTTTTTGAATTAGAACTTTTCAATGGTTGTTAGTAATATATACTAACATATAGTATACATAAACTATATGAAAAATAATAATATAACGTTAAGTATATTGGGATGCCTTTGTATATAAATATTTTTAAATGTGGTAAGTGTAATATTTACCATGGAACAAAACGATCTACTATAAATGAGGAGATTGGAAAAAATATGCATATATTTTAAAGCAAAGAAATATGTGCAATTTTTCATAGCAATATTAGATTCAAAGCTGAACGATGAATATATTAATTTTATTTTGATGCATATTTTTTTTGTTGTGTCTGTTTACACCATAAATAGTCAAAAAATTGGTTCGATTTTCAATTTTAGGCTGATTTCAAATTGAAAATTAGATTTAATTGTTATTTTAAAGATATCAAAACATTTTTTTCTGTATTTTTCAAAACAACTAGGAAAAACAAACAAAAAATTGAGAAAAATCTAGAGTTTTTAAACAATTCCAACTTTTTACAAATTATGTTTATTTTTTGATGTAAATCAAAAACGAATAACCGTAGAAATATGAAATTTTCACTTTAATGATAAATAATTATATTTTAAATACAATAGAATTTTCAAAATATATTGCCTTTTGTTTAGCTATTTATAGTTACCAATTAAAATTTTCAGCTTCTTAAATTTTGTATTTTATAAATGTTGATAACATTTTATGGAAAAGGTTATGAGGGATGTAGGACCCTTTCATGACCTATTTTTTTAAATATTTATATACATATTTATTGTTTAATTTATTTTATTTTGTTCTAATTGTTTTCTCTAAAAATATAAATAATCAAGTATGGTAAATTTTCACAGAATATGTCTATATGAGTAAATTAGTATAATATTCTTATACAAAAGCTATGTGCTATTGTTCCCACTTCACAGTATATTACCTAGACTTATATCCATAACTATGCTATTATTATTATTAGTATTTAGTGATCTATAATAAATATACTGAAAATACTCCGCTCAATAATCGAGAATGTTCAATAACAATATCTTTCTCACTCGACTTAGTGAAGGTAAATAATAAATATATATAAATGTATATGGAAATTATCTGATAATATTATTCTAACTGTCCATAAGAGGGTTATAAATGTAAGTTATAGCCCTGAAAATAATGTATTGGACGAATAAAAAAAAAAAAAAAATAAGAAAATAGATTTAGGTAATAATTTTATAAGGATATTGTTATTTATACGTTTACAAATAGAAATTGTACTTATCATAACAAATATTAGACATAACCGTTAATTATATTTTTAATGATCAAATAGTGTGTGTTAAAAAATCAGGCACATCTCTCTTTCTCCCCTTCTCAATGACAAAATCGTTTAAACGTCACTGTCATTTACCTATAGCTACAATTAACTATATACTGTACCATTTATTAATTGCACCTACTTAATTAATGACCGTATTTACCTATACGTATAATATCTTTTTTTTAACGCGTTGGACATCAAAAAGTTCGACCTAAATGTATGAAAGACGTCTAACATTTATGTACGATATATATATATATAAAGCACTATAGTATACACATATTTATGGCAACAAAGGTAAAAATGAAAGCGGTGCGCGAGTATGTATATAGGCGTACTAATAATATATGCGATATACGAAACACGCCGCATATACTCTCTCGCACTCGTGTACCTACGTATATATACGTGTATTTTAGGTATCTGGAATATTGTATAATGCGCCGCGACCGAAGTGAAAAATCCAATACACTCACTCCTCTTGAGAGATTGTCTCGTCACAAAGTCAAAAAGCGCCGGCGGCGGTGGTTCGAAGTACGCGTATACATACCTACCGACGCACGTAATATAATAATACTATATATACATATATGTATAACTGTGTTCGAGCTCAAGGAGGCATATAATATAGGTACATTTATACAATACATACGTATACGTCTCGCGTACACTGGAGTGTGTTGATTACATTATAGTATATGTATATATACCTACACGTGTTACACATATGTGTGTGGGCGGGTATATAATATATATATATATATATATATATATGTGTGTGTGTGTGTGTTAGCGTGAGAGAGCTGAAAGAAGGTGCAGAGAGGGTTGATGCGACGACGAAGCTGCAGTCTCTCGCTGTCGCACACACACACACGCATATATACCGGCGGCGTGTTTAATATTTGTTTAAAAGCCGTACGCGAGCGGTAATTGGACCGTTTGAACGGGCAAATGGAACGTGCGTAAGCCAATTATGTTATCGTTTCGCTTTGCGTTCCCCCGACGACAGTGGCAGTGGTGGTTTGTGGCGGTGTCGGTGCGGAGGAGCTGCGAACACCGAACAGCGGTGGCGGCGGCGGCGGCGGCGACGGTTGGAGGAGGTGCGCAAATTCGATTTGGTCGGCGCGCAAAGTCGATCGGCCAAAGTGCGAAAACAATAATCGTATTTGGCGTTCGCGCACGCCTTCACTCCCGTACGTTGCAATTAATTATAGTATAACCCGTGTATATATGTTGTATATCATTTAACACGAGTAACAACAATAACTATCGGCGTAAGTGATGCGCGCACAATACGAAACGCGTATAATTTAACGCGAAAACGAAAATCTAGCATTGCTCTTTGCCAAACTAAAACCACTTATCACTATAGAGCGAGAATATTTATCCGAAACATACGGCTAGGGATTGGCATTCGTACGAGTTAAATATTGTTTACCTATTACAAACTAAGTTCAAAAATTCGAGTTATACAATGGAGAGTTTTAAAATCGAAAATTTAAAATTCGTGTTTTAAATATTTCGTGGATTTTAGGAAGAAAGTGTATATTTCATTGGTTTTCATTTAACTATATTTATATTTAATCTAAATCGCGCCGAATTACTATATCTTATCATTAAAAAGTTATCAGACTCCTATTGTTAATCTATTTATAGTTTATTCGTTAGATAAGTTGTCGCAGTAGACGATTGAAATTTGACGGTATTTTTTAAAACTATTTTTCAACTTAATAAGATGTCAAAACACTAGTCAATTTTCTACCACATTTTAAATTTGTTTTTGCGCATATTATCAACAACTTTAGATATTTTCTTTTTTTTTTTTTAAATTTGAATATTTTTTCATGCATATTTTACAATTTTCTCCGTGTATACTTAACATATTTAAACTTTTTTAATTTACAAAACCTACTTATGATAATAACAGAAATATGAGAAAGAATATAAGAAGATAACACTTTTAGATAAAGGTGCCTAAATTTAAAATAATATATTATATTTTTAGATGAAAATGTGTATAATAAATAAAATACTAAATATATGAATATCTTAATTATTTTTTTTATAAATTGTTGTAAAATCAATTTTTTAGATTATATTTTAAAAAAGAGTAACAACATTAGGAATGGTGATTTGATAATTTTTTTTTTTTGGCCGTGTAGTGATGATTTTTAGTTCTAGTTGAATCTGTTTTTAAAGACATAGTAGGTATATAGTAGGTAGTTTTTGTGTCGGAAAATGCATTAATAGTAATTAATAAGTACTCATAATAATTTGAATAATTTAATTGAAAAAAACATTTTAGTTATATCGATGTAATATATTTATGTTTTATTTTTTAATGTTCCTACTGCAAAATAGTAGTGTTTTTTTTTTTAATCATAAAGATATTTGTGAATATTTATAAGCATTAAACTGTTATTTTGTAGTAATTTTAAAATGTGTTCTATCAACTACCACTGATGCGGCGTATCAATGACAGATTATTACTAAAACAAGGGAATACGAGAGATCAGGGCCTGGTTTATAAATTTATGGGCCCAGTTTAATTTACAATTTTGGGTCCAAAATCATCCATCTCTATTTTATTCAATGCTAAAATACAATGTATGTATAATATAGTTTTAAATTATATTGTATGTAATTAGTTGCTTATATATGAGTAATTATTGTATCATAAAATAAAATTGTATTGTTAAAAATATAATTATTTACTATAATTTACACTTTCAATGCGTCTAATTAATGTTTAATATTTATTCAAATAGACAATTATGTTAAAAAAACAAAATTTTTATAAAAAAAATTCTTTTTTTATTATTTACACTTATTTATCAAACTAAATGTTTATTAAGTTTAATGTTTAATGTCAAATATGATTTCAGCTTTCTCAAACATTTCCTCATTTTTTGCCTCGATAACAACTAAAATAATATTGTCAAAACTCAAGTTTCCTGGTGGTATCACTTTCAATAAATAATATTCTTAGAGCATCTAAATTTTGTCGGCTTAATGTAGATCATAATATATTTTTAATTCTTTTTAATTATAAAAATAATCGTTCACTAGAGCAGTTTGTAACGAGTATTGTAACTTGCGTAACTTCTAAGAAAAGTTTGAAGACATATTTTCACATTTTGAAATGTATGTGATATTTACATATCTTAAATTAGTTGAAGTTGGGTAGCGGAATTTCTTGATATTTTATGAGAAGATATTTAACTACGAAATTGAAATCATTCATCTGAAAAATAATCGGGATCTAAATCTTGTTCGTTTAAACACATTGATTGTACATTTTTTATATGGTTGTTAAATTCATTTCAATCAGGATTCAGGGCTTTCTATAATAAAAAGGGTACACAAATAATTTGATATGTCCTAAGTCGGTGGGCTCTTCTTTTGAGTGGGCCCAATGTAAATGTCACATTTGTCAATGAATAAATATAGCACTGCGAGAGATGAATGGAATGATTTTGCTAGGATTTTGATATTAATACTAAATAATAGACAAGACATTTAATTTTGTCAAGTAAAATTTATTTAATTTTATTGAAATACAATATTAACATAATATATTTAACATAACCGCTATTACCTGATCGAAATATATAAATTTGTATAGTAAGCGATGAAACAAAATTACTTTAGAACACGTTTGTGTATAGCAGACCTAATGATTATTATTATACATTTTATGAAGTGATCGAAAATAGTTAATTGTGGCGGAACTCAGTGATGATACAGAACGGATATAATATAAAACGCTAGTTAAGGATATAATATTATAATGTAATAATATGTGGGTATAATGTAGGTATGTATAAATACTTCAATTACTGACATATCATTACAAGACCATATTGTATCACACTGCAATCTATTATTCTATATTAAATATCCAAATAATGTTTTTAAATTATAACAAAATAATTAAAATATTGTTATTTATTGTTTAAATAAATAATTTTGTCCAAATCAGAGCTTAAAAGTTTATAAAAATAATTGACTTTATACATTTTTTAGATTTTTTAGATTAAAATATGAATTACTCATAAGGAATCTTATACTACATTTTTAAAACTTGGATACAAAAAGAAAAATTATTATAAAATTTAACTACAAAATAATTCGTAATTTTTTTTTGCAATTTTGACTTCAATTTTCAAGTACACTCGTATTTTTACCTAGGAAATAATTTTTAATCGATATTTATACAAAAAAAAAAAATAAATAATAATAATAAAAATTAAAATAAATGAACATATTTTTATGATTATAAATAGCTCAAAAATAGTCGAAATATTTTAAAAAAACTGTGCAGTAAATAGAAAGTGATAATATAAGAGTTCGGCTAAAATGTTAAGTATTATTTGTTATTAGTTTTTTTTTTTTTTTTTTTTTTTTTTAAAAAAGATTTATTTCAAATTGTATAGATACATATATTTTATTTAATAATACATTAGTTTTTTAACAAAAATAAGCAAATAATTCAATGATTTTTTTGTTTAGAGTTTCGAATATTTTCTTTAATGCTGAAGCATTAAAGCTCAAAACCCGGCACTGAATATTTATGAAGTACAAAGTCTAAAAGTTCAACGGAAATTAAATTTTCTTCGACTTAAAGAGGTTATTTTCGATTTTTGTTATTGTCATTTTATCATTATTGCTAATATTTTCTATTTTCTATCAGATGTGTATGTGTCTTTATAAATGCGTCAAAGTAAATGTTTTCGAACATAATATATAGCGAGAAATTTAGAAAAATAAATCATTTTTCTGATATACTTATAATATGAGCGATTATCGTTCATTATTAACACCTATATTATTATTAATTCGATAAATTATTGGTGTCTATAAGATCGTAGGTACTGCATAAAAACACAAATCGCGTCCATTACAATTCGTTAATATTCAACACGTCATATGTATATGCTATATTTAATATTATGTTATACGACCACACACACATACGTACGGTATATACGTATATAGATCATACCTCATATACACTTGTATTTATTTTACTACTTCTACTACTTATAATGATAATAATAATAATAATAATATGTGTTTAACAAATATACAAAACGAGATGTTTGGTTTTCCGCGTGTATGTGTGTTTGAAGTGTTTGCTGATACGTGGGCAGCCGAGTCAAATGCGTGCGGCGTACTATACGTATATATATATATATATATATATAGGTATGGCAGAGACGTGTTATAATATTATTGTACAAGTGATTGCCGAGGCGGGCGTGGCAGTGCGACTTGGACACGCGGACCGCGTACCTACAGATCGGTGAACAGCTGAACATGTATTGGATTTCAATCGTCTGGCTGCGATGTCTGAGGTTTTCGTTATAAACGTATAAGCGTACATTGTTTTCTACACAACAATAATAACATACACGTAGGTACAGACGTACAGTGTACGATGCCCGTACACGTGCGTACCCGACACCTATTATATTATATTTGTAACCGACGGTGAATTTTATTTTAGAAATTATCGTATAATGGATATCGATGATGTCTAAGGTTTTTCAAATCTGTCGAGAGGACCCCCATACACATCACACGTCGATTTCAGTTTATATCATACTGCTTGATGTATGATCGAATGTACAAGACACTCGAAACGCAGTCCATATACATAAATATAAGTACTCGATCGCCCGCGAAAAATATCGTTTTTATGTGTTGATGCAAATCTGATTTCCAGTCGATGGTTTTTCTTCGTAGGTTTTCCAGCATCAGCGTTGCGTGTACTAAATGTGTTATCGGTTGCTGGTACGATCGTCGTGGACGACGAATTATTTCAACACTATTCTAAATAAGCCATGGCAAATGTGGTATAATTAGTGATATTATCATGATTGTTATAATTTATCTGATATCTGTTGTGTTACATTCAGTAGAACTTAGTACACATTGCGTGTTATATATAGTCGTTGCCAGATAGATTGAGACGGCGGTCGATTAATAAAAATGTATTATTAACATTATACCCATGTATTATAATATTGTTTATACACTGTGATTTACGGGATAGATGAAAGAAAAAAAATATTCTAATGTGTAACTTTATAATATATAACAGTGTTCATATTATTATTTATTTATAAAATATAAATATATTATGTAATGGTGTTCCCGAGAAGTTTATATAATATGTACATCATAATGCGAGAGACCCGCGCCCATGATGTGCCCACCTACCGTTTTGCCACGAACCCAAACTGTAATAATAATTATAATAATTTTCCATAAAGTCATTCATTAGCGGTCCGACACAAAAGAGTGCTTGTTAGACGGGAACAAAAATTATTATTGTGTTTCGCTTTATTTGAATACAAAATTGTGCGATTGTATATACGCGTTTATGGCATTTTTTTTTGTCTTTCTAGAACACTGCGACCAGCTTAGCGTCAATAATCGATTATTTTTGTCTAAACGCCAAAAAAGAAAAAAGCAAGGGGGTTAGTGAAAATAAAATAATAATAATAAAAGAGAAACTTTTTGGTTCGTTGATCCGCAAAACATTATTCACGTTACATTTTTTTTGAATCCACTTCGTTAGTATAAAACGCAAGTGTGTCAAAAATGTATACACACTCCAGCGAACACTTGAATGACCTATTCACTCGACGACCTTTGCATTTTCGTATCCTGTGCGGTAAGTCCGATTAAGTGTGCATAAATGATACAAAATACTACGCAGCTATTACTCGTTTATATATAGGTATATATAATACGATACACACACACCGCAAAAAGACGACATCAAAAACACTTATATTAAAATTTATGACGAGTGCAAGTACTAAGCACACGACTATATTATATTATCGTATATACCTTCAGTATTGAAATTGGCTGCCGAAAATAATGATGATGGCAAAAGGGTGAATTTTTGTCTTTGAAAATATTATATAGATACATTAAAATCAACGCAACCATACATTTATTTTTAAATACAATTTTTTGTTTTTTAAGTTAATTTATTATATTTTTTAATAATTGGCGAATTTGTTAAATTATATTTAATTTTTTTTTTATATCAAGTTTAAAAATGTCGTGTTTATAAGTCAGTTATTTAAAAATATTTGTATTAAATACTTAAATTTATTGATGAACAAAATATATTTATGTACAATAAAATATGTTTAAAAAATTATGATGAGTTTTTGACATGCAATAGCAAATATTTCGACAATATGTAAACACTAAATACTAAATCACGTTTATTACATAATGCGAAATTCCCTCTCTTCTTTCATGTTTCTAGTTTTCTGTGTGAATTCAAATTCGTTGTAAACTTAACATACAATAAATAAATATTTACGAATCGTATAAATAATATAAATAATATAATACTATGTGTCTATATACGTAGTGAAAAAAATGAACGAAACAATTTATTTGATACAACTAAAATTGTATATAGAATAACTCATTAAATAATATACCTATATTAAAGGCGTTAATTTGTTTAACATAAGACACGTTTAAAAAAAACCATTTATTCTGATTGTTATCATTCAAAATATGTAAATTTATATAAACCAAATTTCGGGTAATAGTTTTGTATTAATTTTAACTTATGAGTATTAAATTTTTTCTGAGCAAATTAATAGGCAAATATTTTTTCGGGCTATCCAGTATCATTCCATTCCGTTCGTAAATATTTTTCATACTCATAGGTACACTAGTCCCAAATTCGATTGTTTTTAAAACGATAGTAGGCCAGTAAATATTAAAAAAGATGATTATGATAGAAAATATAGATAATACTATATTATGATATTTAAAAAAAAAAAATGTTTTTTAACGTATTAATATTTTCAAAAACATTATTAGTTCTCAAAATAATCAGTGTCTTTTATTTAATAAATGTTCTTGTAACTTATGAGTAGAGATACTATAAATTATATAATATTAACATATTATATAATATTTTTATATTTCTGTAGGACGCGTAAAGAAGATTTCGTCGTATAAAAAAAAAAAAAAATAGCAATATTCTCTTAGGAAGTGTTAGATTTAAACGAGTTTGTATTTTTATCGTTTTTTTGTTTTCACTATAAAATATTATATTTAAATTATTTAATATAATATTATTATAAATTTACCATGGCCGCCGCCTCGTCGTTTCAATATTATAAATATTATACCGTCAAGTCACGGCCGTATCGATGGCAGTCGTTGTGCCTCTCGGAAATCATAATATAATATTTTAATATTAATATATATTGTATTTACGTTATTTTCGTCGACTCGGTAACAATGTTTGTTCAGCACTCTTCGGCGAGACGACGAGATCGACGTAGTGTGCGTATTATATACATACATATATAATATATATATATATCACCATATCGGTATTATTATTATTATTGTTGTACGAGTATGTATATAATATATACATGTAGGTTTTATATACATTTTGTGTATTTATTATGTATAATATTATATTATGTTATAATATACACAAGGCGGGTCGGCGGGAACGGCGGGTGGGGAGGCTGGTTTGTGTTTTTTTTTTATTCTTATTTTTCGCCTTCGTGAAGACAGTCATCGCGACGATTGCCGCCGTGACTTGGTGGATTGGAATCATAACAATATAATACAAATAGAGATACACTTGCGCAGCCGTAGATATATAATATGCTGTATTGGAATGCAGCGCCTATACATGTATAATTAAATACGGTCCACACACATAAACTGACATATGAAAATCATCGTCAGCGTCGTCGTCATCATCACATATTATATGTATATACAGGTAAGTAGGATATGTATAATGTGTGTGTTTGTATTTGTATGTATTTATGTGTGTGTGTGTGTGTGTGTGTAGTGTATTATATTATATTCTACGGGTTTTACAAACAAATAGTAATACACGCCGTGAAAACGTTCGGTTTTCTATCGCAGTTTCGTTTCGATAATATTTACAATGAAAACATCGATTATTATTTTAACCACTTGTTCGTATAATATAGGTACCTACGCATAATATTCACGTGTACACCCATATTTCAATTTATTATGTACATTTGTAAGAGGTGGTTTATTTTTTGTATTTCGATGCGTTTCACTCCACCGGTTCCATGGCGAAATATAATGACCATAAGGCTGCATAAGCTAACTAAATTAATACCTAGACGTTTGCAACCTTGATAAATTAAATGCAGTACGATTAACCACCATTTTTTTCCAACTTGATCGTTTATTTTTTTAAATGCTAATTTTTGGAATTTTGTGTTTAAATAAGTATTTGAGAATTTTTTTTAAAACATTTTGATTTTTTTTTTTTTTTGCAATTAATAATCGTCTTATACGGTATAAGTTTCCTTATTTCAAAAGAGAACCGCCTTTTTTATGGTAAATTAGTTTATGTATATATATTATATAGGTACCTATTTATATCTGCTTAGCATTTATTGTTAAAAATTCATGAATTATTATTAGTTGTAAATTTTTTTTCAACATTTATCTATACGTAAATCGATATTCAAAAAAAAAAAAAAAAAATACAACTGGAGTTTCTAATAAAATGTTTTTCAAATTAATTTAATAGTCCCTGGTTATAATAAAAGTTTTAACATATTATTATGGAACTATGATTTGAGAATCATATAATAGTGATTAATATTAATTTATTAGTATATTTTATTGTATATAAAAATTGCTCGGGTAGGTACTGTAAATATTTATATTTCTTTAAATACGACTACTTGGATTAAAATATTCTAAAATTTTGCATACCAAGTCCAAAACTCCAAAATATAGCTGAGTGAGATAGAAATCCGTTTCACTTACTGGAGATTGAAGGTAAGCTATTTTTATTTTACATATTTTGAAGATTATTGCATACCCTATTATTTAAATTTTTTTAGGCCATATTGTTAAGTTTATTTGTAAAATTATATTTTTATCTATTTTTGAGATCTTAGTAAAATAAAGTAATATAATATATATTTATATATTGTAATTATTAAAAACTATATAAAAAAAGAAAGATGACACGAGAATAAGTTCTAAGTTCTAATAACATAGTCTTTTTTTCATAATAATTTATTGGTGTGTAGGTATTATGGTATTTATTTGAATTTTAAATACTTATTTAATTTACTATAATTATATCTCGAAGTATATTATAGATGCAATATAATATATAATACTTGTATAATAACAATAAAAATATTTATTTTTGTTATTCGTTCTAAGTTTTAGTTTTTGTTAACAATAATATTTTATTTCATCTTATTTTTACTAGAAACCACTCTAAACGTTGAAAATTGAAGCATTTTTACAGTTTCAATAAAAATGATGAATGATAAAAAAATAAATACATATTGTAAAAAAATACATTCATCACTCTGCTCAGAATTTACAATTTGTAAGAAAACTTTAATTCAATTTCAAAAATTTTATAAATTTTTAACTTCAAATTAATTATTTTTATTTTTAATTTAAACTTATAATATAAATACGTTTTGCTTTGATAAAAAAACAGGTTTTTCAAAATTCTGTGTAAAAAAATTGTGGGAATTAAATTGATTGTTACTCGATTTCCAACATTTGCGAAAGGCCTTTATGGTATATATCTCCTAAAGAAAAAACATCGAATTAATTCATAAGGTAAGCATAATATTTATCAATTTTCTATGAAATATCTAACGGAGCATTGGAAGTTCTATATATTTATTTTGATAAAAAGTAAATATAAACTGGACAAAATTTTTTTTACGGCGTGTTGTGTTCAATAATAATAATAATTATAATTATTATTATAATTATACAATAATTTTAACTACTATTAATTTTTGACGATTTTATTATTATATGTTTAATGAATATATTGATAGAAACAATATAAACTGTTTATAATCTTTACGTTTAGTACATAGGTATAAATCTATAACACGAAACAGCAGATGGATGACTTAAAAGTTCGTTTTTTTTTTCTCGTAAAAAGTTTGGAAAAAATAAATAAAACGAGACAAAATAAAGAAAACCGTTTGTGCACTTTGATCACGTACCGTGTTTACAAATACACGTGGAACGTGTACCATATATATATATATATATATATATTATATACACAGTACTGTGGACTTTTGGTCATTATATATCTATACGAACAAACGGCGTGTAACGATGAAGAAATGGTTGTGTTAACGGGTGTGTGTGAGGGGAGGGGTCGATCGGATAATGGCGAAGGAAAGTTATAGGTATATACATTGGATATAAATGCGGCGGAAAAAATCGCCGGTGTCTTTTCTAATCCGATCGCACGTGACTTGTTTTACGGGCAATTTCATTGACGTCGTATCGCGTTCCCTGTAAATAGGTGACTTACGTGGTTGGTGTATGTTCTTCTAAATCACATACCTACCTACCTACTAGTTACAAAACACTCACACACATATACGAGAACCCTATACATGCATTATATAGGTAAGAATTTGAAGAGTTTACTCGGTTCAAAATTCGGGATGTTTCAAACGATTTACACACATTCCTACTTAAATGATAAGCAATTAGTCAAGACCGAGGAGTCTCGACACCAATACGTAATAGAGCCGCAGAGGTGATTGCATGGTTGCGACATGCTTTATGTTTAACAAGTTTTTAAATCTTTTACATTCAAATTAAACTTTTAAGTTTTAATCGATAGAGGCGCATAATAATATATTATCACCTTTATACACATATTATATATGATATATAAGTTTGCGTATCTATTGATTTTTAACTGCTACTAGTATTTAAATAAAATTTGATGAACAAAATAAGATTCCAGCAGTGCTTTACATAATTCATGTACCTATATATACCGAATACCCATGTTTTTACTGTTGTGAATATTACACTGTAATCGTTTCAATCTGCTCGATTGTTTTTCAATTAAAATTAAAGCACGCACGAAAGTCAAAAAAAAAATTAAATATGACAGGTAGAAAAAAATTAATTTATTAAGTTTGCTATTTAAATTTATAAATTACGTATACTTATAATAACGTAAGACTGCAACTATGAACATTTATCCGTTATATACCTGTTGGTTGTTACTTGTTACATATATATATATATATTTTAATATTTTTACATCGATTGTGTATGTTGATCGTGTATTAGTGTGTTACGATTATACCCAATATCCTAATGTATGATCCACGTAGCCACAAGTACTTACAACGACGATTGATGAATACGATATATTAAGTAATGAGCATATAGTCAATTTGACGTTTTTTTTATTGTAAATAACGGCACCATTAATTTTTCTTTTATTTATACGTATTTTTTATGCAACCACAAGCCCTGTTTGGAATTTATCCATCTTTCAAGATAATCGATTTAACAAGCGGGAAAACCGTGAATAATCATCAGACCCAATCTTGGATTTTAAACGCATACCTACCTTGCGCGATTCAAACGGCGCCATTGATTTTAGCGCCTCGAACATAATTGATCAAGCTCCAAAATCATCAATTCATAAATACCTCAATAAATGCAACCACAATCGTATAAGAATATTACTCGTTGTTATTAGTGCCCATTTTGGCGAGAAGAAATCATACGAGTACGCTTACAGCACATTTTTTCACGACGATGGAACGGCGCAGACAAACCAGCAATAAACCAACAATAGTGTTATACTGTACGTGGTATTCATTTACTTTTTTACAAAACTGTATACAAATTCAAACCCTCGTTCTGTTTTTCTTAACACATCAAGCATGAACATCGTTTTTAATCCCAACACCATAGCAGCGTGCTGGTACTTATGTCGACGATTTACACAAGACGAAAACTAAATCGATATACGTAATGTACAGATAAAGGTGTGGTTGAAGGTTGAAACCTTTAAACCGTTTATTTCATAGTGATAAAATAACAGAAGTATTAGTGCTGAAATGACATGGTATTATTTTATTTTATGAATGCACGATTATTAAAAAAAAAAAAAAATAATAATAATAATGAGTTAAATATTATACTGTTTATGACGTTGGTCGGACGCGTCTGCTAGTGCTATCTAGGCGGTTGTTCGAAATGTTTAAATGCGATCGAAGCGACAGCATTCAAAAAGATGGCGCATACGGTAGGTAAATGGACACTCCGATTATGAAATACTTGAACGATTATGTTATATATTTTTTTAAATATGTGATATACTTGATTTTGTTTGGCTAACGACTTTCGTTGCCTCATCGACTCGTCAGAAGACTATTTTTTGTCTATTATTTAAAATTTTTAATTCCGTTGATGTCCTGTTTTGTTTTTTTTTTTTGTTTTGAAATAAGCACACGAGTAGTATTAAATGTTTAAATCAATCAAGAGATCGAGCAATGTCAAGTATAAAATGTACAAATGTACAAGTGTAAATGTAAACACTGAACATTTTGACTATTGTAACACTTTTTTTAACAAGATAAGTTTATAGTGGAAATATAAAAAAAAAAAAATAATAATAATAAAATGGTCAAATCTCATTATAATTAAATTTAATTTCACATCGTTTCACTTAAAAATGCAGAAAATGATTTTAATCGGTGGGCGCAGTACTATAGAAATACTATTGAATTAATTAAAACGATTCTTTATGATTCATAGTATTTTAAAATTTAGGAGGAGAATATTACTATATTTTAATTTATTGCCATCAAAGCGCAATCACTATATTTTGTTCTTTTTATATAAATTATATTATATTTATATTGATTTATTCAATAAAACTGTCACTAATAATATTTCTTATATTTTATTATTTACAGCTATATTTTGTTTTGGAAAATAAATACTTAATTTACGTACGAGTATGTACTACTAATAATTATTTTGATTAATATCTCATATTGAACAGCTAGAGGCTTAGCGGTGACCGACTTCCGTTATTATTATTATTATTATTATTATTGTATATATTATATTATTTAGGTTTACATAAAAATATTTGATTTCCGTGAGAGAAAACAAAATGTATGCGTAAGTCACCTTAGAGATAGTAACCTAAATATTTTTATGAACGTTTGGAGTTATTATTTTGACGAATTTCTTCAAAATTACTAAAATTTGCGAATTAATTTGTGATGAAAATTCATGTTAAAGTTTTGAAAATTAAATATATAATTTATAATAGTTATTTAATTATAATTCGAAAATATTATTCGTTAGGTTATTCGAAATGTATATGTATTTTATCATATTATAACACCTTTACAAAAGTACACTTTTTCAAAATATTTTTATTAATTGTATGCAATTATCTAATATTATGCAACAAATCTATTCATACTGTTCTACAAGTATACAATAAGTCGGTATTTGTAACGCAAAATTTAAAAACAACAATAATAATAAGTATAATATATGATGTATCCGCGGAAACTAACATTATTTGTTGTTACGATTGTTATACAATACTCGTTTTTAGAATATTATTTTCTATTTTTGAATGACTGTCAATCGATTTGGTAGGTACGTTCCAGAGTTTATAAGAATGTTACACACATTTATCCTTATTTGTGGTTGTATGTGTATGCTAAACGGGAAATTGGATTGTTTTCCCATATCAAGACGTATGTACCTAGTTATATTATACTGTGATAGTAAATAATTTATAACCATTTGAGTTAACGAGTATCACGCAATGAAATTAAAAAAAGGAAATAAGCTCTCTTTTTCTGTCTTACTCACTCGTAACATGGCAAATTTGCGTTCAGTATACCTGTAGAAACAACCTTGTATTGCGTGCTTCAGTATTGAATTGAAGTGATGTATTGTTAAATGTTTAGTTGAGAACGTTATCCATGTATTTACGTTGGATTTTTTAATGATATTTCAATTTTAAAGTAACATAATATGACCGTTTTTAAATTGAAATTTATAACTAGCATAAAAATTGGAATATCGTAAAGAGATCAACGTTACACGATTACACCTAAATGATCTTATCTTTTATAATAGGTAAATTCACTTTAAATTCTAAATTCATCAATACAAGTTTGGTTTTAAAGAATGAAAATTTGCTGTTGTACAAGGTTTAGTGAGAGAAAACTAATAGTGCGTTGACATATATTTAAGTCCTTCTCAAACTTAAAACATTAATGGTTTAACCTTTGTAATATCATAATAATCGTGATTTAATCGTACAGTTTGCTATTTTCAGTGTCACCTGACCTAGATGACGTACGATCCGCGGCGCAATCAACTCCTTCATCCAACAGTCTATGGACGTTTCCCGTAACAGGACTGTATTCCTCACACAGACATGAATGGATCTTCTCCACTTCTCTACTGTTTTTAATACCGTCCAGCAATAACCAAATTTCATCGTCGAATGATCCTAACCAAGGTATAATTCCAACGGTTCGACCGTACGAGCGACGATCGCCTCCGTCGTTCGACACAAACGGTAAGATTTCGTTGTCTTCCGACAACGACAATGATAAAAACGGAATTTCATCATCCTACCTGCTATCGTCCTCATTTCCCAAAAGTCAAGTTATGACATCTCCATCTGAATTTCGACCGAATCTGTTGTTTGACAAAAAATCTAAAGTTTCTCAGCCGTCTTTGAAAAATTACGACGACATGAGCACTTCATCGTCGATCAATAACTGTTTAGAGATTTCGTCGCCATCGTCTGAGGACGAATTGAGGATCTCGACTACGTCATCTTATGCCATGCAATTGTCTAACTATCGCTTCTTAAAAAGCGACGAATTTCCGATGATACTGTTTGACGGTGACGGCGAGATGCATACAAACTACTACCCCCCAGCCGGACACAGCATCTATAAGAACAAACAAAACAAATAACCGATGAAACCGATCAGGGCCATAAATAATAATTACGATTTGATGTTATATAGTAAGTTTTAAGGCGCGTTCCATATATACTCATATAGGAAATCATCTCTAAAAACCAGACAGGTATAGCTATAATAAATAAAAGTTATCTAGGTAATGTAGTTTTTTAGTACTTGAAATCCGATTGACGTAGTCGTAAAAATGATTTGAAATACGGTTACCGATTGACCGTCAGTGTTTTCGTCTTTAGATCTTATAAGTCTTTAGGTTCATTTTGTTTTTTTGGAAGGTTAACATTGAATTGAGCCCTATAAATACTTTTGGGTTATCGGAGTTGAGTCCGACCAATATTGTTAAGTTATTTGAGTTGAGTCCCTTTCTTTGATTGTAATAAAAAGTATAAAGAGTCAATTAATTAAAAAATATTAAAAATAATTTTAAATAAAGGTACTTTTTACCTAGATAATATTTTTTTATCGATAGTTATAAAAAAAACACTAAAAAAAATTGAAAATTTGTCATACCTATAAATATTTCAAAAACAGTTGACATTTTCTCATAATATAGGTATTGAAAATAATAATTCGGAAATTTCAAGTACATAATTATCTTATTATTCTCGGAAATATAATAAAATATTAAAAATTGTTTGAAGAGAAATAATTATTTTATGGGTGAATATCTAAACATACACTCCATTTTTCACTCATAACAATTTAATAATTTAGTAAGTATTAACTAATTGTGTGTCACCGGTTATATAGGTAGTTATAACATTTTATCTATGTGAACTCGTTAAAAAATATTAGGTAATAAGCTGGACTCAGTTCAAACACATAAAATTAGTATGGACTCAATTCAATATCACCATTTTAAAATGCTCCCGTACGGAGTTTTAGTGTATAGACAATGTAGATTGTAGATAGTTTAAAAATTGTGGGTGCAGTGTCTGTATGTGAAACCCGTTGGAGACGGTTGGCCGAATGAAACAAATCGGACGATCTCAAGAAAAAGAAAAATGTTTTTTAATAAAAATTGTTATTATTTTTATTTTATTTATTTGTCATGTTGTTATTTAATGTATGCACTTAATAAAATAATACAACGTTACTTATGATATTCATAACTTTTTGTTTTATCGTACAAAATATTATACTTATAATCGTTCTATGGCCTAGGTATAGGTATGTTTTGTATTCGGTTCAGCGGTTGGTTCATCAATTCATGGAGAGAAGTTAAAATTTTGTGTATGATGCTGATCAACGGATTCAATATAAATCGCTCAAGAAAACGTTGATAGAGCGGAACTAAACCAAAGATATTTTAGGTATAGTTTACGAATGAGGTATGTATTTTGGTAGTATTTACGCTGTCGGTGTACCGTTTTTCGTAAAATGTGACAACTTGGACAATTAAATTGATATTATTAAAGAATATTATGTTCTATGACAATATTACATTAATTCGTTTTGACTCCACTGTGTTTAAGACAATCGACTTTTATTTATTTCATATAATTATTCATAATTTAGTTGAAACACAAATAATAACAACTGAAAACCGTTTAAAAGATGTTTATTATTTTTGTATTGTTAACAGAGTCCTTAAAAACTTCATCGATAAGCCATTAATTATGCATAAGCCAATGATTATTGATTATTTTAAAATGTGTAGTTTTAAGTAAAAAAGACAAAATTAGTAAAACTTAAAAAAAATTAAATAATAATTATTTTTAAGTATACATGTAAGGTCTTATATTGTAATATTGACTAGTAACATAAGTTTCCAGGCAGAATTAGTTATACTATTACATAACACTTACTAACATAATAAGTAACTTAAAAATAAAACATATTGACAAAGAGATGGTTATTGACACCAAATTTGGCTTAATAACTATAAAAATTAAAAAGTTAAAGTTATTTTAAGTTAAAAATTACCCCAAATTGTCTTGATCGATGGTACTTAATAAATAATTATAGAATAGTAAATAGTATAGTAATAACACAACATGTTGCAGATTTTTGGTCCACGATCGTAAAGCAGTAACCTTTGTTTCAATGTACCAATACACTATTATGAAAATATCTTCTATTTTGATTTAATAAATTGTATTATATTACTGTGTCTATTGTTTTGTCCTTGATAGACCTTTAAGCAGTTTAAACATATTCAAATGCTAATAAAATCGTTTGTTAATAAATCGTTATTTTAAATGTGTGTATCCTGTTTCGTTAAAAATTAATTTCGAGACACTCATAAAAAATATTTGTGAAACAAATACAATTAAATACAATACGATTTTACTTGAACTTTTTTTTTTAATTACAGTGATAGAAACTTATCAAGAGCCTTGTAACATATTTAAAAATGTTAAGTATGTATATATCGGTAAATAATTTCATAACTATTATAAATAACTATATACTATTCGTTGTTATTCATTTTTATTTAAACGATTTAATTTTAAATTTAAATACAGACACTATGGTTCAATATAATTTAATAATAAAGGATACTAAGTAATAGTGACTTAAGATATATTAATCTGTTTTAAATTATGTTTGATAGTTTATTTAAATTCAGTGTTCATAGTCTGTTTTTATATGATTATAATCAACTACATATTTTGTATAAGTACTTATTACAATATAAAAATTCGGGTATCATATTTTATTAGCTATATTTGCAACTGCCTAAATTATGAATATGAGTTAATTTTTGCTTATTTTTTAAATTTGATTATATATATCAACTATTACTGTACTTGGGATCCAAGTTAAAAATCAGTGACTCTGTGTATAGATTATGTACATAACTAATTTATGAAACTAATAATTGAAAAATATATATTAAAGTTCGATAATGGATAAACTATTTATACGTTTATGTACCGGAAAGTAAAATTTTTGTGAGATTTATTGCGAAGAAATTTGTGAATAAATAATCTTTAATATATTTACATAAGGTAAATATTTTCCACTCCAGCGAATACAATTTAATAAATAATAATTTAAATGATTTATGGATTTATATTTATTATAAAGGTTCATTCAGGTATATATTTTAATCGAGATTTGAAAATGTTTTAAATAGATTTTTTTATGGTTTTTAAAAGTGAACATTTTTTTGTCTTTGCTTCAACTTGTATTTTCACATTATGACGATATAACTATTTTGCAGTTTCAATGGTACTCGATAAATATAAATTATAAATACCAGTTGGTGGGTGTGAACACTATAAAATTAATTTTTGTATGTATTTTTGTGGAAGCTATTATAACCGACCGTTAGTTCTTTTATGCATTGAAATAAAATACATTGCATTAAATATATTTTACTATGTATAAAATCTTGTATTAAAAATTTTATTATTATATCCATATAATATTAGCTGGTTTATATAAATAATTATAAACTATATAGCTAAAAAAAAAAAAACTTATAAGCAAATTCTGAAGTAAAGAAAAATAATTGCCAATTTCTTGGAAATTACTAAACGCGTTTTAACTGTTTCGTTGAACCGATTAGGTACTCAACAGCAATTTTCTCATACAAATATACAATATTAGTTATAACTTAAAATATAATATACTATATATATAATGCATATATTATTATTATATTATGTGGCTATAATACATACACACCTATCCTTCTACCCATTCCATTTATAAGCAATGAGATATACGATTGATATAATACGTATGATGTACATATGTTATGACAATATAATAATATGCTTCAACTCGAGCTTAAAGAAAATTCTAATACATTATAATTAGCAATATGTATCATTATTTATTAATATGTATACAGGATTATTCATTGTGCGTGCTCACCCCCGTTTTTATACTTCAATAATGTATTTATTCAAATTATGATTTTTAAAAATTTGAAGTATGGATATCTACTAAAATACCAGATTTTCAATTAATTAAAAGTGTTATGCTATTTGAAAAATATAGCGATATAGACTTTTGATTTTTAAACGAGAATCTTTTTTTTTTTTAATTATTTATTTGTATTTTATTTTTTTATTTTTTTAAATGTTGATGAATCTAAATAAAAATTTGAACGAGTAGTTTCCGAGTTATTAATTATTAAATACTATATACTAAGAATTATAAAATAATCCATGATAATAGTTTTAATGATATGAGGGCTAAATAATGATATAATAATTTTAGTTATTATTTACTTAATACTTATATATTAAAATGTCATAACTTATAAAAATTATTAAATATATAGTAAATAGTAACTACTAGATAAAATATTACGTATGTTTAATATTTTTGTAAATCATTTTTAAGGATCATTGTCTCCAGTACATCAATAAAAATTTTAATGATTCATAAACTACTTGTTTAAATTCAAAAAAAAATATATTAACTTAACAGTGTATAGAAAAAAATGCAAGTTTTAATTTGAAAAACAGAATTTTTATCGCTACAGGATATTCCTGATGGCTGATATATCAGTATATGATATACAAAAAAATCTAAGTATTTAAAAATATGGCCTTTAAGTATATGTAATTATTTCAAAAATCAGAATTTTGATAAATTGATTC
This sequence comes from Melanaphis sacchari, assembly GCF_002803265.2. Lineage (NCBI taxonomy): Eukaryota > Metazoa > Arthropoda > Insecta > Hemiptera > Aphididae > Melanaphis > Melanaphis sacchari. The sequence goes on along the minus strand of NW_020271559.1, from coordinate 157,360 downwards.
TGAGTGAAAAAAAAGAGGAGTGAATATAATTGATGAAAATTGTTTTGTATGAATTTGGCATTTAATATAATATGTATATATTATCTGTAACTTGAATATTATGCTGTATAGGTATGTCATTAGGCATAAATTATATTATTATATATTTTGATTATTTTTACTGTTGGCGACGACACGTCCGAAATATGCAAATGACGTTCACGCACCTACTATTTTAATTATAATTTATATCTTATAGGAAGTATATACACGTAGTATGTGTGCTCTGTAAAAAGTGTATACGGAGAAGAAATAATATAAAGAAGAAAAACGAAGATCTATTAACCGGACGTATACGTCGGAGAAAAAAAATTAAACGACAACGAATGCAGTCGCAGTGCCGCCGCAAAGTGATTAGTTTTAATATATGCGTAATCGGTTTCTGGGTAAAAAATAACTTATTATCGTACAACTGTTAAAATTGGTTCCCATAGGTTATCTTATTAAGATATGGCGACTGCGTGTCTATCCACCAAGATAAAAGAATTTGCATATATTTCATAATAAACTACACGTTGTTGTGAATTATTTGACAGAAAATATAATTATTCGGATAGCATACATACATCCATCCGCTCAAATATATATTGACTAAAATACAGACTTCTGTTTTTTCAAATAAAAAACCTTGCTTTTCTTATTGTAATTTATTTAGTGGATACTTTTTTGGAAAATTTTAATGTGTCTAGTGCCTACCTAATTAAAAATATAAATGAGTAGTTATTAAATTAGTTATATTAGTCATTAAAATGTTTATACTAAGGATAATAGTCCTTAAAAAATAAATTTAACGATTTAATCGTATACTAACTTCACACACACAATACACAGTTATACGTAATACGCTTTACGATATATTGTTTCGCTATCTTTATACATTAAAACTTTACATAATAAACCGTTTTATGTTATAAGATTGCAAAAGATAACGTATTAAAAATTATTTATTTATGTACACTATAAATATCATAGATTACGAAACGCAAATACACCACCATCAACAATATAACATGTTATCATTATATTGTACATTTATAAATGAGTGGTAAAAAATAGCATAAATATTCAAGGTCGCCACAGCGTGATTAAACATATTATTGTCACCCACTTTAAATGAGCAGGAGAAGAGTAAACTACAATTACAAACAAACGTAAGTACGCAATACAATCTTAATATCTGTATACTGCTAAAAACCCTACGTAATAAATATAAATTATTACTTAATATTTATTGTATCAATATATTTATATAATCGATTATAATGTTAAATACTATACACATGTGTATAACTAATAATATCATCAAATACGTAAGTAAAAATTTTGGGTTTTTAAAAGTAGAGTATATAATATTTAGTTTTAACCGTTTAAAGTAATTCATTATACATGTCCTATAAGTTATAAAAATATACTTTTTTTGTGTGTGTGGTGTTTTTTTTATTTTCATAGATTTCATCGTACGACAAATTGGTACACATATTTTTATTAAACCTAACTAATGATAATTAAACTTATTTTGTAGTCAAGTATCGTATAATAAACCGAGTTGGGTTAAGGTCTAATTCCATCATGGAGCAAACAATTTTTGCCAATTATTCCTTTAACCCCCTTCTCATAACCAGAAAAGTTTATTTTAGTACTTTAACTTATTCATGTATCCATAAATTCATCTAAATAAATCATTTTTAAAAAGCAATTTAAGTCAAATTGAAAATATATTACTAGTAAAAATTAATAATCTAAATAATTATAATACCTAATAGATTTACAATATTATCATCAAAATCTTCTATAATTGTTTTATGATTTATAGTTGAAAAAATAAAATTATTCTGTAGGTACCTATATCTTTTTTTCTGGATTTCATTATAGCAAATTTATGTATTCTTGCCACTTCATATCTTTGATTAAATCAGATTCAATACATAATATTGACAAATTGGAAATTTTTTTACGAATTAAAAATGATTTTAAATAATTTTTTACACATTTTAAGACAGAAAATGATCTTTCACCACTTACATTTGAAGAAGGTAGAGTACAAATAATTTTTAAAATAATTTTTATGTTTGGAAACGATGTTTCTAAAGACGATAGAATAATTAATTTATGTGATAAAGCAAATAATAATACTCCTTCCATTGGAAAATCTTTTACAAAACTTAAAAAAAAGTATTAATTCTTCTTCAAAATCTGTATTTAAATCTAAATTATATAATTCAACAAGATATTTTTATCTTCTATTTGAATATTTTGTCCAAGGTCTCATTTTCTAAGTTTAATATGAATCCAAATGTATTATTGATTTTAATATACATTTCCATTCTTTTATTTAATGGAAAATAAATAGTGGCAATAATTTGCAATATAAAAAGTTTCAGTTTTCGATTTTTCAATCCGAGTAAAATTAATTTCATCTGGGCTCAAACCGTAATTGTGTAATGTTGATTTTTTTTTTTTTTTTTTTTGGTTATGATTGTTAGAGATCAAAATCACTCAATACCACATCGAATTTCAGCTTTCTCTAAAAATATATGAAATTAATTTCTCATATTCTTATATATATATAATATAATATTTCAATGCACGTTATAGAGATATAACTATATAGATAAATCAATATTTTATGATTATAATGTTTTAGAAGTAGCATCAAAACGTTTTGAAATTGGATTCCACATAAATAATAAAAATAATAATTCTAAACTATTTATTTTTTTTATAAATTTAACGAGCTTCATAGCATATAGTCTAATATACAATTAATATATTTCTTCTAACGAATTTAGTATTTCTTTGTATCCTTTAATAAGGGATTTAAAAATGCCATATCTTAAAAACCACCTTGTTTTAAATAGATATTTTAATATTTTTAAAAAATCTGAATTTTTATCAAGAAATGTATCTAAAATTTCCCAACGACTTATTGAACCAATTAAGAAGTTATATAATTTAGGTGTTGTAAAAAAAAAAATCGCTCACTAAAAGCTTATAGTAAGTAGGTACTCTTATATACATTCTATGAATTGTAAATGGTAATCAAAAACAATAAGATGTTTGACAGTAATATCATCAATATGCAGGTTTTGTTCTAATGTAGTGTAGTCTGTCGGTCTACCTTTTTATGTAATCATTAATATGATTATCGAAAATTTCACAACCATAGGCCCCAAAAAATCTTTTTTTTTTTTTTAACAAACCGTTTCATGTAATATCTAGGTGAAGGAAAAACTTTGTGTCCACCATTAGATATTTAGATGTGATGCCAAAAAACAATGAGCATGAAAAATCAAAAGAAGTATGCAATTTTTTTTTTAATTTTACGGCCCACAGCTACCTGTTGATTTTTTTTTAAACCTATAGTATTACAGCTTTGTATTTTTATGTAATGTAGATGGTAGTGCATAATGAAATAAAATAGTCTAATTGTATTAATACTATTAAGTAAAATTATCTTATAAAAAATTTATATTTTATATTTCTATGTAATTCGTATCATATATACATTAATTAATTTTACAATTTTTTTTATTACCTTGATTTTAATTTCAGGAGTAGAGGAACTAAAATTTGTTTCGGCTTTCCACTACATGTTTTGACCTTAATGCGCGTCATTGTATTTTGGCAATAAATCAAAACGTAGTGATTTTTAAGTTGTTACCAAGTTTATGACAATTTTTTATAGTCATAATTATAATTGATGTATGAAAAGGCCAAAGTTCAGCTAGTACACGGGAAAAATATTTGAGCACATTAAAAAAAAATAATATTTAACCGCAGAAATTGAAATAATTAAATTTTTTTAAGTGTTTAAAATTAATAAATTATTGCTATTATTTTCAAGACGATGAAATGTTACAAGAAAGATTTCCTGTAAGTATATTTTAGGAATATAACCAAAAAAGTAAAAATAATATTACATGTTACCTCTACAGCAATAATTGTTTACAGTATCCGATAATTGTCCCAATGCACCTTACATTAATGCAGCTTTTAACCCAAATTCACAATATTTTATTTGTTGATTATTTTAAATATAATATTATACATTTTTTTTCTTGAATTATTAACGGTTTTTATACTTAATTTGAAATTAATAAAATACAATATTTTTATTCTTATTATTTTTTTTTAATATCACCACAAATTTATTATTTTATCATCCGAAACAAAACACGTGTTTGAATATCTCAGCATTCTCAGCATATAAAAAATGAATTTAATAAGTAGTTAATTTACTAATTATTATAGGTGTATTAGAATTTAAAGTTTTGGTGAGCAGAGTATAATGTAACTTTCGTAATCAACACTTTAAATACTTTTAAATAAAATTAACTAATCGCTTAAAATACTATTTTTATATATTTAAAATCTGAAAAAATATTTTGCCTAAGGATAATAAATGAAAAATATATAATGATGTCCATAAAAATAGATTTATTGTTATGAATTAAACCTGGAATTATGTAAAACAGATATATTTTTGAAATTGTTAATACTTTTGTATTAAATGTTTGTTACCTTTAAACGAATACAATTTCCTCTTTGTAAAAATCACTATTTGAATTATTATTGTATAAAACTCGAAAGTGTTCCTTTAGTCTACATATATAAGTGAATTTAATGATCTTGTTCACAGTTGTACGGTTCTCGTTAAAAAAAGCGAAAGAAATAATAACAAAATCTAAAAAATGTATAGTTTACAGCAGAATATTTAAATATAAATAACGAAATATACTAGTGATAATAAGCATACAAGATTTTATGATCACGAAATAATTTCTTGGAATATTTAGTATAGATAGTAATAAAATAAAAAATAATAAAATAAATTTGTGATAAATTTTCATCATATAAGCTACTGTACGTTAATCGTAAACTTAGAGAAAACAAAAGGAGATCAATATTTTGCTGAAAAATAAAGTATATGAAGATAGATTAAAGAATTAAAATATTACTTTATAGCTATTATGACTTGAATGATATAAATTATCTTGAAAACATAATATAATAGCCTATAACTTAGCTTTGAATAATATATCAGCAATAAACACATGATATATACTGAGTGATTCATTTATCGAACAACACTCAAAATTCGGACGATTAATTAATGAGTTACAAGTATTTAAAGTTAAGGTAAGCAGAGTAGTAGTGATAATTTTTCAGGGTACCTTTGTACTTCTTCACTCTGCTTACCTAAACCTTAAATACTTATAAATCGTTATACGAGTATATAACTACTCGTCCAAATGTCAATTTTTATACATAAAAATACTTCTAAAAATATTTTCAAAAATAATAGATATCAAAATAATGAGCGTTGTTCAATAAAATAATCACTTTGTATTGTTTAATAATTAGTAAACTATTAAATGTTTGATATTTAATTTTAATAAAAGATAATAAAAATATTACAATAATTATTACTAGCTGTGATTAGTCATAACACATTATACCTATCTCTTTCGATATTATATGTAAATATTTATTGGTTTGTACGAAAAAACTCTATTTACAATTGGGATAATAATTGTAAAAGTAGTGTTTAGTTTAAGAAAAAAAAAAATGAAACAATAAAAGTTAATAATATAAATAAAAAGGTACTTAAAAAAATGGGTATTTTAAATGTTTATAACATGAAAATAAAACATTTTGTTCAGATTTTTTTGTTTTTAGTTTTTACTTTAATAAGTGTGTTATTATACTTTCACTATTTTAGTTTACTTCATAAGTCAAACATTACTGTCGCTAATTTGTCCATTTTTTACATTACACTGCATACGATACGATTATTATTATAGTACAAAAGTTTGCATGGTATGTACATCATCTTATAATTTGTAAAAAATAATATATATTATAATTTATAAATATAATATAAAGTTGTCCATTATTTTATCGGCTGTTGCGACTGTTTCTGAATTTCCTCTTCAATTTCTGTCTCCACGACAATTGCCTCTTGGACTTCCGACGGCAGTTTGTTTCGTCCACATTCGCGTTCTTGTCATTACCCTTATCGTTGTCAACGTCGTCCGTTTCACGGTCGGTAGCAGTACACGACCAGCAACGTGACGCGCCACCGAAATATGACGACGACCAACTACGTCGGTTTAACGTCGTCCTGTCGGTCGTCATGACATTCGGATTTGTTTGAGATGCGTCCGGCTCGTTACCGCTGTTTATGTGGTGGTGGTGGTGATGGTATTCGTCCGACGAAAAATCGCCTCGACGGTCCGCGCACATGGACATGATTTCCTTCATTCTGTGTGGTATATTGCGTGTAGTCAGCTCGCGACACAACTCCGATATCGACTTGACCGATTGCAGTGCCGAAATAATTTGTTCTCTCTCCCTGCGCATCGTCACCAAGGCAACAGTATCATAATATGTTATAATTAATATCACGCACAATCATTGTCAAGGGCTATATTTTATTCTCAGTTAAGCGACTAATTTTTATTTTCACTGTATAAACATAGGAAAACCTCATTTAACTGCTTGTTTGTTTGTGGTTTTTTTTTTTTTTTTTTGGTTGGGGGGGATAGGTTGGGGAACTACTCTATATTATGATGCTATTCGAAGAAATCCATTTTCATTTTAAAATCTTTTGCTTCACGTTTTTCAAAGCCAAGTAACTTTTTACTTATTCGAGTATAAGTGATATTGAGAAAATAGAATACGATATTGCGCGATCAAAAACCTCCTCATTTTATGGTATCCATATAATGTCTATACTAAAATGTTTAACCTTCGTAGTTTTCCTACCCAAAAATATGTGCAAAAGGATAATTTCACCATAAAATAGTTGGTATTCTATTTAGTATTTACCATATAATACATGTTTTTTTGTATCGTATCTTATTTTAATTTATATTTTTAAGAAATGTCTTTAACTGCTAAGCATTACTGTCTGTTTGTAAGCTACCAGGTTAATAACCTTCAACAATTGGTATTGTAAGAAAGGGAATATTTGAAGAATATTCAAACTAATTTGACATTATACAAATACAATAAAATAATTATGCTTACATTGTAGAGATAAAAACAAACCAAAAGGGGATGATTCACGCGTCTGTAGACTATAGAATAAATAACATCTGAGAGAACGTTTAAATATTATTAAAAGCTAGGAATGACCTTGTGTTAGTTTTAATTAAAACGATCAGAAGAATTAAATGTGTATAGGAATATGATATTTATAATCTTTTGTACTAAAACTACAAATAACGAAACATGATATTTTGTACGATATGACGGTTGACGAATGAATTAAAACATGTTGTGGATTAGTTAACGATGTAATAAGAGAAGTTATGTAGTATTATATTAATGTATTAGGGAATATATAATACGATTTCCATGAAGAGAGTGAGAATTTATTCAGATTTTATCTCGATTTCGGCAAACAATGTGATCAGAGCAAATTAATAGCTCCACAGGATATCAGTAAATCGTTTTTTTTTTTATTCCCATCGAAATTATTTTGTATTATTACATTATAGTCGCATCAATTTATATAATTATAACATATGTTTCATAAATATTTCATATACAACCTTACATATCAAATGCATATTTTGTTATGACAATAATACAATTATGAGATATTTTCTCTTAAATGTGTCTTTTTTTAAAATAAATATTGCTAAAATAGTAATAAATCAAAGACATTTACAAACGAGTCTTTTTTCGCAGAACTGCAATTTGAAAATGCCTATCTATACTTACCGAACCACTATCACGATAACATGACATTATATATTCATATTATTTGATATTACTACAATATATATATATATACATATTTATATATTATCAGTTCTTGTACGCGCATGACTTACATACTTGTGTATGGGAGAATTCGTTCTGGACGAGTTCCATGTGTAATAATTGTTGATGGCGACGACGCTTTCTGAGTTTGAAGGTTGCGTACTATTATCATTATCGTCGTCGTTCAATGGATAATCTGTGGTCAGGTCTTGTCTTGTGACCACACGATGATCGAGCCGCTCGCCGTTGAGTAACTTAAGCAAGTTTGACGTCGAGTCTTTGCAATGCGCTGTGTCCTTTGACGATGACATGCAGAGAGAGTATAATACTATAATTTAAATATTTAATATATATATATATATAAGCAAGCATGCGAGTTAAACTTGTTAGTTTGTATACATTTTTTTGTCTTTGAAATGCATCGATATATTACAACCAATAGCATAATCATCTCGTAGTGAGAAGGTTGGGGGAGGATGAACGATTGATCACCCCTTTTTTAAACAGAAAAAAATCAAGAGTCTTTATTTAGTCGGTGATATTTTGTTGTCTAATATCAAATAACATTAGTAAAAGACCCATATGGTTAATTTTTAAAATACTCCAAATACGCCACGCATTCGTTACAACGGCAGCTGCAGCAGCAGAGGAGTATATTTTGAGGATTAACGTCTTTGTTTTGATTCGAATTTTGCTTATCGCCCACCATATCTCAAATACGCCACTGCTACTGCAGGACACAGTATATTATTATAATAACTATTAAGCAATGAATATTAGGTACTATTATTAACTCACTGCGATTTATTTGACCCGTTTAGACTGTTATTATAATAATTTATTGTTGATGCGTATAAAACTCTAGAATTTATTGTTTTTAAAGTGTATTGTAGTGTAAATTTTCATTTGATAAGATTTTTTTTTCCATTCCGTTTTGTTATTATGGTAACGCACAACTATATAATTTATTATAATCGGATAGCGCTGAAACCATATGTTGTATATTTCATGGTCGTTGTTGCCAAATATAGTACATGGATATAGGGTATAATAACGAACATACAGCAATATTTTTGTGTAAGATGAATGTAATGACACGCCATCGTAATAAATAAAATTAAAAATAGATAAATAATTAATAACGACCAGATTTTCAAGCGCAGAAAACGGGCACCCCTGATATAAATCTTCATCTATGCTGACAAAAGGGACGAGCTATATCTTGAAGTGACGTATTAAGAAATCAACGCATTTTTGTAACAGTTAACCGTAAGACGTATGACTTTTTTTTTACATCAGTTGCACTGAGAAGGATAGCAGAGACGGGTTTTGTTGACAAAGTGAAAACTATTTCTTAGAAATTCAAAAACCTTTGATGAAAGTCACTGCCCCTTACTGCATGTGGAGTTGTTCTTTTCAAGTCAGTGCATATGTTCCAGCCACCTCAATAACAAAAACAACAAATCTTGAATATCTCGAATACCGAGTCCAATACGCAACGTCAGGTTTCTGTCTTTTTAATAAGTCATTATCAGAGATTTTTTTTTTATATTTGACTCGTGTAAATTTAATGCATATTTTCCGTCACTTATAGGCTGTAATCATACTACACCATATTCTACAAATAGTTCAGATCCACATAAGACTAATTTACATGTTAAAATTTTACAAAAAATTTACTGTGCTTATTTATTTGATCGATTTTCTAATACATAACCTCGAGAGCCTTTTGAACAACTGGAAGAAGGTAATAGCACAATTTTATTATGTGTATCTGATGAATGATAAATTCCTCTATCACTATTTACTAGTGAGTTATCAGGGTTTTTAAAAAAATTGTTTATTTAAGCTTTACACATTTTGTTTTTGTGTTATTGCAAAGAACTTACAGCTCAATAGAAATTTAATCGAGTTATCTACATAATATACGTAAGCTAAAAATTGATCAAGTGCTTTATAAAAAAAAAAAAAAAAACATGTCATCTAAATATATTTTATTACATCATTCGTTATTTTATAAAAATGTGCGATTTCTGAGTTTGTTGTATGATACAAAATCGAATGGCACATATATTTATTAGATTTTTTCATATCTACCACAATGTGCAGTAAATAAAATAAATATATTATACGGCGAAATATAAGACAACGGCGATAGTAAAACATGTACGATAATAATAATAATAATAATACGCGTTTTCGATATGAATTCAATTAATATATTAGTACACTAGTATACGATATACTCGTATAAAAATCACATTGTTGTAAACTGAGTTTCGTTTCATTCTCCCCTCCATCGCCATCATTCACCACCCCTATTTTCTCATAAAATATATTTTGCTACGGATGCCGTAGCAGCTGTGGTATAATAATGTCGTATTTGAGTAAAACTATTGGCGGCCGACTATCATTTGAGACTTCGGTCATTCATGATCTCCGATTACGCAATAAATATCGAATCAAGTTTACGACACACAAAAGTCGAGTCACATTTATTTCGGATTTTTTATTATTATTATTATTATTACACGAGTATTCATACAATTTTTAGATAAAAAAAAAGGAAATCGATAATTTATATATAGTTGCAACGCCTTACACTTTATTTTCCGCTGCTTGAACGTATTTTTTTTCCACGTATCCAAGTTTACTACCAGATAAATCGGAATAATGCATTTAATGTAAGACATTCGATAATTTAAAAAAAAAAAAAACATTTTTTTATTTTTATTATTTACTATTTTTCATCATTGTCATTTAAAAATAAAAATAATATTTTAGAAAAGTAAATAGGGCGATGTTATACAATATTACGACACACAATTTTAGTCTCCACTTCTTCACTCATCCAAACTGAATCAATTTTATAAAGAATAACGTTATTTATCCAAAACTTGATTTTTAGAAATCAGAATAATTCGAATATTATGTGCTTTGAAATATGAAATTAAAAATATGTATTGTCATTCATAAAAGTAAAAAAAAGAAACAATAATAAATGGTAGACATTCTTAAAAATGTGTTTATTGTAACGATTTAAAATTACAATAAGTTATACATTATAATATTATGTACTTGATCTTATTGCGCGAAAATTTAAATGAGTGAATAGTTTAAATAAAACGATTTTTTCAATATATTTTTTCGTCGTGTCTAAACAATAACAACGATGTTTGTATTTTAATACGTTACGACATTTTATTGTACGCTATTATCAATAATGTTTTATGATCATTCTGATTAGTGATTGATGGTAGGTCATTCCTTGAACGGTATCGTCGGTATGGATAGTTTTCAGATATGAAGTCACTTTAAACAAAAAGCTAGCTTATTATGGTGTATGACGTATTGCTTATAAAAACGCCGTGGCATTCGATAGAAATCATCTGTGGTATGCGTCTTACGATTACAATAATATTATTATAATATTCTGGTAATAAATTACTATATAATATTATGGTATACCAGTAAACAGTAAATTTGTGAACGAAATTTTTTTTTTATTGTTATTACATTTAAGGCAACCAAGCGAATAACTCAAAATTTTAATGCTTTTTATGTACATGTACACGTACCTAAAATATACGAATTAAACCTACTGGTATTATTTATTTCTATTCCAACCCAACCGGACACACGCCGTTGCGCCAATATGTGGTTTAACACTTAGACATTTGTTTTTAATCCAAATTTATATTTTTATATTTATACGACACTTGTTTTAAAATAAAATAACACGTTTAAACGTTACGCACGGCAATAATATTATGTATAATATATTTAATAATTATGTATTTGTGTACTAGCAATGGAAATTATCATTAAATTCTGTCGTAAATTGTTTTAAAAGACCATCGAAAGTATGCAATTGCTGTCTATATTATTTATAATATTATATATACATTAAAATATAACCAGTATTAAGTACATGCTGTACACCGAGTAATAAAAATAAAACGGTCGAGGTTTAAATATTAATATCACGATATATTAATATTAGCGTTTATTTTTATATTAGCGTTTTGTAGAATACCAGAATTCGTGTAAATATACCTTCAGGTGATACTTTTACATGATACTATAAATATATTATTAGTAATAATTACCTATATAATATTAATGTAGTATACGCGTGTCTCGCGACATTTCGATTTAACATATTATTATTTTCTATATCTGAGTGCCTAATCGTTAACTAATACGATCGTTATAGATCATAGTTTTAAAATTATTATATACATGGCCAAAATCATCTATTTTTGGACATATGATTAAGACTGATTAATACATAGATCGTCATTCGTCATGAATCATGATACATTCTCAAACGTTCATATATAGCGTCAATCTTTTGGCGTGACGATGTTTAACGCTTTTATAGAAATAGTCCTTAAAGATGAAAAGACAGCAAATTTTTCGTCAACTTGATTATTGTATCAGTTTCAAGCCAAAATAGCGCCCCCATGCTGGGGTTATTAAAAAAAAATATATATATAGATGTAGATAGGTGATGTCTTAGATACATTATTTTGAGTTTGTATACTTTGAAATTTCTTAATTGTACCTAAATAATTAACATTCAGACATGTATGTACATCAAAACGTGGTTTGATTACACAATAAAATCTATAAAAAACGATTTCGTTTTCGTTTTTCTTTCGCCCGATATTTTGTTGACGTAAAATCACAGCCTTAATAGTTTTTTTGCACTGTATATGCTCATTAAATAGTTGTAGTATTATAAAGTTTATAAACAGTTTTCAAATACTTATTAAGTTGTTATAGTATCATGTATTTTCAAATACTTGGAGATTTTTAATGCAATTTAGAAGTATCCTTCAGTGTTTGTATTGATTATCGAACAAATTTCTTTTTTAAATGAGAACCTAACTTTTTTACTATAAACTGTTCAGTAACTAACTGAGGACTAAAGAAATAAGGATATAATAATAGCTCATTGTGATAAAAATACTATTATTTTAACATTATATTAGGTACACTTTTATTAAAGCTGGACGATGGTTTTTTGTAAAATTACGACTTTGGCTATAGTAATACCGAATTATATATAACTGTTAATTCTGATTGTATTTTAATTTAGTCATACCGATCGCGATACTTAGATTCAGAATATTTTTTTTTACACATATAAGTATACTTATAAATATATATTATTATTAATGCAGTGGCACATTATACATCACTTAATATTCTTCCGGGATGAAAAAAAATCAAATGAGGTTATTGATACAATATTGGGATAGGTAATAAGAATTTTTTCCATGCGTAAAAATATATGCGCGCTAAACGATTAAATCGTATTTCCACGATCGTACTACAATAATAATAATAATAATACTATCGTAATACGTACTATAAATAATGTGATGATGATAATCACAAAAACACGATATTATTTTAAAATAAATTATATTATTAACGTCACTTCCCGAATGATTAAAATAAATATCATCTTCTCGGTGACACGTAAATATAGCTTAACACTCGTTTGCGGCTTTAAAATATATTATAATTTATAAGTTAAAACACAGAAATTATACCTATAATATGACATTTCACCGTAGTTTTTCATGTATGAAATTGATATAATATTGTAAAATTTTAAATCGATTTCACTGTGGATGGTCGTCAGTATCCATGATAATGATAGAATAATAATAATCATAGCCTATTTCTATAATAAAATACAGCTTCGTAGTAATAACGTATTCAAAGTATTTGCAAATACTCCATTGATACTACTATTGCCAGTAGTGACCTTAAGAAACATTTCACGGACTAAAGCCGAGTTCACAACAACGTCGTCTGTCGCATGTCTTTTATCGTATTTTACAGATTAACTGTTGTACAATAAATTATCATTCACTAACCTTGATCTACCAGAAAATTTCTAGAGTCGAGTCGAGCTCAATTTTTAGTCGCGAAACGGCAGACGACGGCGTATCATTTATAGGTAATGACTTTTTTTTATAGAGTAAAACATATATTACCTAGTAACTTATTAGTTGGGGTCGGTCAAGAAGAGCGTATATTGATTCTACCGATTAAATATCAACTACTGAATGCTGTTCGCATTAAGCACCTATAATTTCACAGTATTAGTTTTTTTTAAGTATACAAAAAAATAAAAATTTAATAATTTATATCAATAAACCATATTTGAAATTTTTTTTTTTGAAAATTATATATTTGTATAACTTAAAATTATTGTAAACAATACATTTATAAAGACATTAATAGTTTTTATATAAATGATATGATAAGTGATTCATGACAAAAATTCACATTTCTGCCACGTAGTTTAAATGTGAATTTTTTTAACATTATTTCGTACCTAATTTTTAGTCAATATCGATCTAATTCACAAAAGTGTCCTAAAGTTCGCATGTTCAATAATTTTTAAAATTTAAATTGTTATACTGAATTTTTTAATTTTTTCATCCCAACCTAATTTTTTTTTTTATAAATTCAATGTTAAATAAATATATAATTATAATATTATAAATATTATAACTAGTAGGTATTTGGTAACCTACATTTTCTAAATAAAAAATGTATTTTTATTATTTTTATCGCTAAACTCGTTTAAGTTTTTGTATATTTAAAAACAAAATAAGATTATAGAATCAATAGATAGTCAATATTAACAGTAACCGATGGAGTTAATAAATCCTTGTCGGGAAGGCCGACGACTTAGGTATCCATATTTCATATTATTTATGTTAGTGGTAGATACAGAACATGATTCGTGTTAGTCATCTAATAGTGCTGGGTGAGAGGAAAGATAAAATAGCTTGTACTAACCTTTATTATAACAATGTAATGTAGATAATTTGCGAATGACTTAACTATTTTCCTCGATAACGTATAATAATATATGTCAACATATTATATTTCATTATAAACTTAATAAAATAATATTAAAAAAATGTTTTACATGTTTTATTAATTAACAAAACTTTATAAAATTTGATGAGGCGTAATGATGTATTACTGAATATTAAAATGTCCACGAATTCCGATAAACTGAGTTTTAATCGTATTATTCTAGTTGGATAATATCTGCATGTATTCTGTAGACTGACTATATGTGGTAAGACGGTATACTAGGTACACTACACAAATATAAATTTGGTTGTTACATTAAATAACAACGACATATAAGTAATGATAGATTGAAAATAAAACTCAAACAATTAATTATAATATCTTCTTTATTAATTTATTAAAAAAGTGCGTTTAAATGTTTCAATTATCAAACAATAATCTAAATTGTGCGTATATATATATTATATATATAAATATAAATATATACATATTATATGTTTATATAAATCGGAATCAGTTTAAAAAAATTACAATATTATTGCAATATAGTATCTGTAAAAGCGAGTTCGTACATAATTATTTCTCGCATTTTGAGAAAATATTGTGTTTTGCTCCTAACGATCTAAATTCTATAGACAACACATAAATGTTGGTATAAATGCATACATAAAACGCCGTCTAACAACATAATGTCAAAAGTTGTAACAATTTGTATTAATATTGTTGTTCATCGTTTCAATATGAATTATAAATTGATGTATCAGAAAAAATAAATTAGACTAATAAATTTTTATTAGATAAAATAATAATATGATCGAATGTTGAATAAGATTTTTATTCGGTGAATTTGACCAGAAATGTATGTAGTTTGTTAAAATATACTTATCTAATTGATATCAAACCATTCGCAAAAATTTATATCTGATACTCGGAATATATTAATTATATAACAATCTAACCGTACAAATGAATATTAAAGTTAAATTAATCGTTGTGTAACCAATGTAATACAATAGTAATAATAATAATGTAGGTCTTGGTCAAATTCTCTACACTCGTAATCCCGACAAATTAAATACGTTTTAGTTAAGCTATATAGATCACTTATAATTATATTATACTTTTATCATTGATATATTATATATATATACATATATAAATAATATAAGTATTATTGTTGCATGTATATAGGGTGATTTTCAGCTCATTATTTTAGAAATCACTAACGTTTTTGAAAATATTTATTTTAAATCATTTTAAAACAATATTTTTAGAAAATAAATATAATTTTACTAATTTTTATATACTTATTAATCGTTTTTTTTTTTTTTAATTTTTACTCTTGAATGAAAAAATAAATTTTTATTTTATATTCCGAAGCAGAATATTATGCGGAGTATTTATAGTTTGAAATTGAAATAACAGATTAGTGAAACAATTTGCGAAAATTATTCCACTTCGTTCATTTAAAATGTATTCATTCATTCATCAAAATTCAAATACTTATACCTCATAAAATACTAGTCAAAAATTTTGTGTAATTTTAAAATAGTAAAAATATAATTTATTTAAAAAAATGTTTAGCTATTTAAAATATATAATAAAAATATTTTTAAAAACGTTAATAGTTTTTGAAATAATAAGTGTTCAACATAAAATGAATCACCTGGTATATACCTCAATCTGCTTAAAATAATAATAATTGTTCATTTATTTTTTTTATTTAAAATAAAAATTTGAAGGGATTTTGAGCGTATTCTTATTAATATGAAGTCGATAAAAGCACGCATGATATAGTTATAATAATAATATAGTTGAAATATAATTTTATGCATTAACTATTCCACTACGCAGTAAAATATGTTTTATTATTTTGTGCTATTAAATAGGTACATAGTCGTTGTCTGGATAAAAACTTGAATATAAAAATATTTGTATATAGATATATTAAGTCTGTGCGCATGCACACAGACACTTGTGTGTGCGCGATTGACATTTGTTATGTAACTATTGGCTTTGTTATGTAACATTTACAATGATGCAATTATGTATGGCAAAACAGCTTAATGAGTCGTTAATATATAATATATATGAAATGAACCAAAATTTAAATTGACAAAAAACAAAATATACAAATAAAAAAAATAAATATTTGATAATTAAATTATTATAATAGTTATACATAATAATAATATGTATGTGTATATATATATTAAAAGTAGTAAATAAATAAACAACATAAAATGTACAATAATATTGTAGTCAATAAATATGCATGCATATGTACATAGTGTACAACGTACATACTTACTATATCAACACGGTAATAATATTAACAAAAAATAAATAAATATACACATACAATATCTATGTCAATATCTTTATATATCCATATCATATATTTTAATGTATACATAAATGTACACTTATAAAGATTGAAGAATACATATATTATGATATATTTGTTATGGTGTACAACTGAATGATGAAGGAAAAAATCAGGATAAAAAAAATAAAAATAATAAGTTAATAATGCTGGTGCTGAAGAAAAGGATATTATATTATATAATATTAATTTAGAAGCATATTAAGTTATAAAAAGATATTATGTATATATAAATATAAAAGTAGTAAGACGTAGCGCTTTTGTTTGATAAAAAAAAAAAATTAACATGTTATAATTCATCTCGAAGATGATAATTATAGATCGAGGTAACGAGTATGTATATAATATAAAACAAAAACATTTATTATTTTTTTTTTTTAATATTATAATATGCACTTATTATATTATGTAGTATATATATATACTTATACCTATCTACCTACCTATCGTTGCAAAGCAGTCGTAATTACTTAACAATATTACCTATTCATAAGCCTAAGGTAACATTCGAATGACTATAAACAGTATAATATTATATATTACTATTATAATAACCGCTCGCTACATTATAATGTATATAAAATATATATGAATAGTCGTGTATTTTATTATTTTATTTATTGAATTAAAAATTGTTTTTAAATATATGTATATATATAATATATTAAAAAAATAATTTGTAGCGATGTATAAATCAATGCTATTTTTGTAATGTCTTTATGAATTGTGAGTGTGCGGTATCCATACGTGAAAGCGCTAATGCACCGGTGAGCGTATTATTTAGGGCAAAAGTAAATGAAAATATAAAAACGGAGGAGGAAGAGTGACGAATGAGAAGAAGAAGAAGAAGAAGAGAAAGAGGAAGAAGTAGAAGAAGAAAAAAGGAGCAGTAGAAGAAGAATAGTAATAATAAGAAGTGGAAGACTCGCGCGGCATGACGTGCGCACGTGTGTTACGTTGGATTAAAAAACAAACTAAAAGCGATAAGAAAATAAAAAATAAAATAATCTAGTTGTAAAATATGGCTGGTAGTTTTTTTTTTTTGTTTTTTTTGGTTTATTTGGCATAATGTCATAAAAATATAATATAATACAGTGAAAAAAAATATCTAAAAATTTATGGGAGGAAAAAAACAATCGGCGTCGAGTCGAAAACGAATGAGAGGCGTGTCGGCGGCGTACACGATAATATTAATAAATATTAGATAAAATATTTAATACATTTAATATTAATAACGTGCGTATACATTATACTATATATACCTATGTATATTATATTAAAATAAATTGTGCGTAGGCGCGCGACGACGAGGGAACACGACGACACGAAAAAAAGGGTCTTCGTCGTCGTCGTCGTCTATCGAATAGGACTCGCGGAACACACCGTGCTCGGCGGCAGTGGCGTCGTCACCGCTTGGCCGCCGCCGTATATCGTCGTCGGCGTCGTCTTGGTGGTCATCCATCGCTCAGTGTTGCGACCTGCTCTTGCCGCCGCCTGCACCACCGCCACCGTCACCGCCACCACCGCCGCCACCACCGCCGCCGCCACCACCACCGCCGCCGCCGCCGCTGCTTCCCCCCGCTACGCCGCCGTTCTTCCGCCTCTGCTTTTGTTGCTTTTTCTTGGGCGACTGCACCATGCAGGCGCACCCGCTGCGCACCTTTATGTAATCCAATTTCCAAACGTTGTTGTCGTTCGGGAACAGCGACTGGAACGTCTGCTTGCCACCGTTGCTGTTGTACTGTCCACCGGCGCCCACGCCGACGCCGTGGTGGTGCCTGGCGTTCTCCTCGCGCACGATCGCGTACGAATACGAATACCGTTGCACGCACGTCGAATGGCCGTGCAGTTTGCGTTCCATGAACAGGCACGGCTTGCCCTCGACGCCCGGCTTGCACGACACCTCGTAGAACCTCTGCTTGTCGGCCCCGTCGCTGAAACAGACATTGATGTGACGACGATATTATTACGTTACGACAAAAACAACAACAACAACCGTATATGGGCAAGAATAGCGCGTGTTTGAGATCAGGGACGTCGAGTTTTGGATACGCACCGGACTGTCGCGAGGCTTTTCCGGCACATTACAAGAACCCCAGACCTCCCCAAAAGTGAAAAAAATAAATAATAATATTCTCGCTACGGCCCAAATAGTCTGATAAATCATAAATATTTAAACGCCGCGATTAATACGCGTACACAATAATATGAGGTTTTTATTTTTGGAATACATAAGTCATTATTTAATGATAATAATTAGTAATAAATACAATGTCATCAATTCGTATACACGACAGAACCGTGCGCTATCACTCATTTTGATATTAAGTACAATACTTACGCGTGTAATACAAAAATACAATCTATAATATGACGTCTAGTCTAAAGTCTAAACGCATGTCTACATAATATAAACACCTATCGAGTATCGAGTAGTTGTAGTAGTTGATGATCGGACATACGATTTGGTCAATCGACGCGTATAAAAACTATTGCGTACGAATTAAAAACGACGATAATCTTGTATTTTTGTAAATATTTGTATTAGGTAGTGAGTAAAATTTTCACTATAGATGATGTCGACGTAGTGTCTGTTTTGTCTCTCTGACCTACGCAAATATGACGAATATATTTGATTTCGGTAGAGCGGTTACTTCCGTGTTGTTAGTTTTAAATTTTCAATTTTAAAGTGAATTCATCTGTGTTATATAATTTAATATTGAGATCATTATCTGTATTCATTTGTTAACTTTTTATGATATTCAGATTTTTATACAAGTTATATAATACTCATTTAAAATATTACACTTGTTAACGTACTCAATAAATTGCATAAAAAAAAAAAAAAAAAATTGAAAAACGCAATTGTTTGCTGAAACAGAATGAGATACCAAATAGTGAATCGACATACTCTGAGCACCGCGATCATAAAAAATAGAACCGGAAGGAAGACGTTCTTTTCTAA
The DNA here is from genome assembly GCF_002803265.2 of Melanaphis sacchari. Lineage (NCBI taxonomy): Eukaryota > Metazoa > Arthropoda > Insecta > Hemiptera > Aphididae > Melanaphis > Melanaphis sacchari. Next base: position 137,345 of record NW_020271559.1, on the reverse strand, counting down.
ACGCCTTCTATACTATCCTATAGATATATTATTATTATTATAAACATTTCGTTTAAACGTAAATCGTTTTTTTTAGTTTTTTGTCTTTCCGCTCGCAATGACGCACACGTATATATTATAATAATAATAATAATAATAATAATTATTATTATTATTATATAGAAAGCCCGCGCAACGGTTTGAAAACGTTTTCGGAAATGCAACGCAATAAAAAAATTGGAAACGAGATATCGTCGTCGTCTCTCCGTTCGTCGTTTGTTTTAGTGTCAGAATATAAAATATTATATGCCTATTCACTGCCGACGTACAGATCTTAGATGATTTGGTATATATATTATTATATTGTATAGGCCACATAATAGGTATAAGCATATGCGTGTGTAATATAATACTATATCTATGAGCTCGCGTGGAAGATAACGAATATCGATAATATTATATTATGTTATGCCGCCACGCCACGCCGTGTCGTATGCGTTTAATCAAAAAGTCGTAAAAATTAAATTAAATAAAAATGCCATACATAATATATTAATCGTTTGCGTTTGTTTAGGCCATTGTGCGTATAATACCTGCACAAAATATAAAGATAATATTATACGAGTATATTACGAGCATATTATTACGAGTATATCAATTGTATTCAGAACCCCTCTCGCAAATGTAATACTACATTCTGCAGTCAAATGAGTATTATATCTATAGCACAATATTATTTTATAAATAAGATGATCCCCTGAGTATGCCCCTCCCATCTACAATGAATTTATTCAAATTCTGATTTTTAGAACCTTTAAGTATATTTTAAATTATTTAGATTTGTTCATACTATTATTATGGAGTGTCTTGCGATGATACTAACTTTTTGTTTTTATACGGAAATTACATTTTCTCCCTGTGAATTATTAATTAGATGACTTTATTAAAAATTTGTACTTATCTAAATTGAAATTCGAAAGAGTAATTTTAATTTAGTGTACTAAAGATGATAATTCGTATCAATTAATTTGAATTGTACAAGAACTATGACGGATTGAAAACTTGAGCATAATTTATTATTAACGTGAATTTATTAACATTTTATAATTTGTGAAAATCAGGTCGAGTAATAGGTATAATAAATACTATATAGAGTAATAGTACGTCCATTTTATATTTTTGTAAAACCATTTTTAAAGACTATTATTATTATCTTTCTAGTATAATATAAATATTAACAACATTCTTATTTATATACATCAACATTTTCAAAAAAACACTGCTTAAAAATTTACACTAAAAAAGTTTAGTAAGCTCGTATAATAGGGTTATAGGGGCGACTAACATGAATATGTTTGCGAGCCATGTGAATAAATACAATGCTGTTAAGAGCCAACATTTTTATGAATACATTTTTTGTAATTTATATAAATTTTGATTTTTTAAACAAGATAGGAGTCACATTTAACCATGATGAGAGCTACACGTTCACCACCCCTGTTATATTTTATATATAAAATAGAATCATCCTGTGTATAAATGTATATAGTATATGCGTTGTAATAGACCTCGTGTGTGTATGATCCGAAGACGGATGAAATGAAACAAATATTGATAGCTTGTGTAGGTATAGAATAAAATATATAAATATATAATACTCGTATAGTATTATTTTATATTATGTTTATCGATAACGATGAATGGTTACAATACTATTGCGTTGTTAGCCGAACTTAGAATATATTTTATTTTGTATGTATATATTATTATAGATGTCCTTCGCGTTAATTTATTTCATTGGTGGTTTAATTAATTCGTGAGTATGGTGGGGTATCGCAAAAACAAATGACTGATTTTCGATATTGGATAAAATCACAATTTTTCAAACAACGATTAATAATGTAAATAAAATGGTTGAAAAATAAGTCATTTATAGATGATTCGATGTTTGTTTTGTAGTAGTTGATCGGATTTTAAAGCTGAGCATCTCCAAAACACATACACACAAATAACAATATTCATAATATTATAATGCAGTGGTTACAATAAAAACCACTTCGATCATCATGATTATTATCTCAAAAATGACCATGTTTTTTCCCACGCTAAAATCATTTTCTTACGCTCCACGAGGTCTGATTTATTATCCGTGTGGTTGATTCGTTTTTAATACAAACAAGTTTTATTAGATTATTATGGTACAAATAAAAAAAAAAAAAAATCATAACAAAACGATTATCGTGAACTTTTAGTGTGATAATTTACGAATTTTGTATGTTTTAAACGTAAGCATGCAAGAATGCAAGAGCTATTATAAAATAAACACGTGTATATCACAATTTATTATCATTAAATCCAGTTAGAATTTTGCGTAAAGAATCCAATATATAACACGTGATGGTGAGAGCCGGTTGAACATAGGTAACCATGTAACGAACGATATTACCTAATCGCAAGCGGTCATAATAATATAAATATATAAAATCAGCTAGACATATTATAATATTTTCGTTATGTTCTGCTTTGAGCTGTCTAATGATTTTTTTTTTCTTACTATTTATATAGGCAATCCTGAATTGTGATTATAATTAACATAAATGTGTATATTATGTTGAGTACGATGGCACAATCCCTTCCTATCACCTCCAATAGCATATAATTACCTGTTTTATTAATAAAACAATTTAAATTAAAGATTTTATTTTTATTTTATTAACCTAGTTAATAAATAATAACTAATATGCATTAGTGTCACAATGTATACTATCTGTGATGCTTAAATGCGTTTTAATAAAAAAAAAAAATAAATAAATAAATATAATGCATTTCTAAATTTAACACCTTTCCTCACATAAAATATTAATAAACAATCCTGTTTGCGCTACGAAACTTTTGAGAATCTTATCAAAACAGCAATTCCCGGACAACAAAAAAATGATCAGTCATTGTAAGTCCTATAGCCGTATTGTATAAATTACAGTTCGAAATGAACTGCAAATGGAAAATTAAAATATATTATTCTATATTTTTATTGATTGATAATAAAAATGAACCGAATTTCGTTTATAGTCGGAGTTTACCTTCAACCTATACCTATGTATAATATATTAATATGTGTGTAAGTGGATACAAGCATAGTGGCTGTGGTTAGAGTAATAATAAAAATAAACTAGAATAAAATGTTCGTATATTATATTCCGAAACCGGTTAAAGCATAACCGGAAACTGTAAAAGCACCAAATGGTGTCAACGACTGATAGCAATAAAATACATTTGACTTTCGATAACTATAATATCAATGAATAACTTAATGGTCAGCGCGACTTCAACTGCATGGACGAGACTTTCAGAAATCCCGTATACCTACAACGATTACATACACACCGGTGTACACATTTGTATATGTCACTCGACCATTATACAAGCCTATATAGCGGCCTTACATCGGTAAGTAGTGTTATTAAAAACAATATACCAATGTTGTCGTTAACAAGGTAAAGCGCTTAATCGTGAATAATTGTGACAAATGAAAATCCAATCGGACAGGTATGGGCATCCTCGTGGATTTAGATAAATTGTGTTCACCGTCGCACGTTAACCAACAAAATCCGTTAACTTCTAACGCACAATATACATACAATATCACTACACTTAATAAAATATTATACAGAGTAATTCACCGAACCTACAACTCAATTCCATTTTACCTTTAATACTGATTTTTTTTATACTTTTGAAGTATATTTAGTAGTTTAATTTTCAATTATTTAGAGAAACAGAAATGTCATAAGGCGATGAAAGTTATTTTTTTCAAATGAAAACTTATCTTTTTTACTATAAATCATTAAACAAAGTTTTTTTTTAATATTTCTATGTAACCCATTCAAAATTTAGGACGATAATTCTTAAATATAGTTTTACTAAAATTTAAAAATATCTATAATGCTAATTTTATTATACTCGTACCCTAGAAATTATAATAATGTTAATAATTATCTAAAATTAATTATTCATAAATACATAGTAATAAGAATAAATTACTATAAATTTAAATTCATCATATCCCTAATACTTTCCAAATACATTATTATTCTCTTTGATTAGATCAAAATGTATTTTAAAAATTTTATTTGCATTACAATCTACAGAAAAAAGGATTTCATTTAAAAAAATAAAAAGAAGTCATTCTCTTAGCAAAAAAACAAGATATGATCGTGTGTATTTTTAAATGAAATAATAAATCAAAGTATTTTAATGTAATATGGTCTAACTGTAAGTATACTTAAGAATTCCAAAAACTAAAATTCGAATAATATTTTATGAAAAGAAGAAATTAGGTGAACATGATTGGTAAATCATTTTGTAAATAACTTATGTGTTTAATGGTCGGAGTAATATTATGAAAAGAATATGTATTTAGATAATAAAATTATTATAATTATTATTAAGGTTACGGATTAATAACCATGGAGTCAGAAATAATACCCATCAAGTCGTTTTTTTTTTTTTTTTTTATAATAATATTATTTAAACGCATAACCCACAGTATTATGTTGCAAGTAACAATTAAAAATAATGACAAAATAGTTTCGAGTCATTATGATGCAGAAAAACCAACCCAGTTAAGATAAAAATCAAAACTTTGGCGTTTTACCGAAAAATATCAATGATGGAAACGTCTCGATACTGGTTTCTGATCCGGTTTAATAACCATTTATATGGAATGATTAACGTTGTGAAACAGTGTAATAAATAAGACTGGTGTTTTAATTGCATTTTATTTAAATTGATGTATCATTCGAGTATTAATTTAATTTCATATCCAACTGTAATTTCAAAAATAAATAAGTAAACAGTTAAAGTCTCTCATTTTTCCGTTTCAATAACGAACAAACGTATAATATATTATGAACAATAAATTATAACAATATTATTTATACACAAAAGGAAAAATGTATGTATGCAATATAACATAAATTCATACATCATTTATACGCATACACACAATATTACATGAGCCGAGAAAATATGCGTTAAACGTAAGTTTTATGATCATAAATTATTAATAATAATATTCTATTTGTTTATAAATATAACACCATCAGACGTTGAGTAAGATGTACGATCTGGCTGGAACTCACTTTCATAAGCACTTCGTGGTGAAATCGGTCGCAGAAAATTCAATCATTCAAAGTCCACAATTTGTGCATACTTTTCAATTGCGCAATTATTATATTATTATGTTGTTAATTCTACGTCCAATGTATTATTATGAAAAAAAAAAAAAACAAAAAAAAATGTTTCAAAATACTAAGCAAATATAATTAACGATACAACATAAGATAGGTAGATACATAAATATTACACACGTATATACAAATGTTTCGATTATGAATAAATTATGAAAGCGCATATTGATTTAATTCTTCCTCCCCCTCTTTACCATCATTATAAAAATAATCAATAAACAATATTATAATATATTATATTTTATACAATTCGAATATTAAAATAATATTTTATTATTTATTATTTTTATTTACGTACGTATTTGCTGTATATTGTGTAATCTAAATGAAAAATTATTATTTAGTATTTTAAAAACATTTGACATTGCACCTACTATGATGTTTATACATTTATATATTATATGTATACGACTAGCTGCTAAGACGGAAAAATAAAATAATATATTATAATATCAGAAATAATGATTATATGCAAATATTAACATGTATGCTGAGTATTTTTTTTTTTTTTAAATAAAATAAAAATGATGGACACTTTTATAATAATATCATGTATTCGTGTTTTAACTCCAAGAATAAGTAAGAATATATTATCAATATGTTACGTGCTAATAACTGGTTGAGAATTTGTTTTGTAACTTTCAAATTCGTAACACAGTAATATATACCTATACGATAATCCACTCCGTTAAGAATAATATATTAATATATTATATTAATATTCGATTTTCGCTACGACCCTAAAGTGAAAACGCGCGGGACCGCAATATTCATCGTCAAACATCGATATAGTGTCACTATAGACGTCGTGTTATTCAATTAAATTAGTAATAGTCTTAAGGCAATTATGCACTTCCACTGTCCAAATAAAAGAAAACATAATTTTAAAATTTATGGTTATTTTGAATGTGGTGCTGCAATTCAACTGATTGTATTGACTACATGTACTGAATAGTTAGTGGTAACTGGTTTAAGATACAATAGGATTCGAGTAGAACTATAAGATTCTACTTTCTGGTACGTGCCAAATATTATAGTATTTTCTTATAAACATTAAAGTATACTGCTTTTCCTTACTGTAAGATTCAGCTGATGATAGAACTAATTTTTTTCAAAAATCACAGATAACAACAATTACGCCTTTATAAGCAAGATTGGATGAAAATAAGAATAAAACAAAAAATAAACTTTAAAATATTGCTGAAAATTTTCTTTATGTGTTGCAAAGAAAATCGAAAAACTTTGATTTCTCTCAATAAGTTATAAAAGGGCACGTTTGATACATATACAAACTTAAATAAATAGATTTTAAAAAATAATGTTATAGGTGTAAGCGAGTATTAATCATATTAATTAAAAATATTAAAATATTAGCATATTATAGAAATCTGTTAATTTATACGTCTTGCGTTGAATAACTGTAGAAAATATATAATTATGAAAAGCAAACAGATCTGACAAAATGCGATATCTCCTGTACGATGATCTTTAACGCTTACTATAGAATAATATACGAGGTTTGCGGTAGCAGAATAATAAATAACTTTATTTTTTGAATAATATTACTATTTTAAAAATCAATTAAAACTATACCGGGGGGCTAAAACGGTTTTATTCATATTTACATAACGCACAGTCTACAGTCCAAAATCATAGGATATGTATATATATATATATATATGGTGATTTTATTTCTAATAGAAACCTATACCTCTGTATAAGAAACGTAAGTATATAGCAATAAGTTATAAATAAGGTTATAGGTAGTTTTATTAATGTTTTAATTGTGATAGCTTTATAGCATATCAATACGTCGGTATATGCAACATATTTTATATAACGCAAAATTTCGATCATGTCCCGCCACCAAATTGGTTAAAATCTTCAATGATTTGTTTTCATTTTTTAGAAATTTACGACCGGTTATGACAAATTGTACTTTTATCATGACGATACTTTAATATTATTTTATTAATGAACGATAAATATAAGTTTATTGAAAACTTATGAAATTGGCTTTCATCGAATTTCTTTTTAGGAATGCATCATAACATATTAAAATATTATATTAATAGATATAATACTAATTCAACGGATATATATTAAGTACAGAAAGAATACTTTGATCTGATTATTTTTCTAGTTTCACAGCATTTTGGTATGAAAATTATATAGAACAAACTAACACGTATCTTTATGATTAGCTGGTATTATTTACTATTATGACAATGTAAATCTGTGGATTTTCGATCTCAGTGATATATCACATATTTGATGATACTCTATTTTATTGGACAGATTTCTGACAATCCATAAAACTATCTTATTACTGGATTTTCGACCGATTTCAAATACTTATAATTTACATTATACGATTTATAATAGATGTATCGTAGAAGTTTTGATTTTGATTTTAGGTCAAAGTTCATTCTAAGTATATTTTTATTAAAACGCGGATTTTATCTTCTTGTACACATTAAAAATACCTTTATATTATACAACACTTATAAGTTTATACTTAAAAATCGTGTTTAATATAATGAACGAAAATCGATTTACATTATTTAAATTTACTTATGACTACATAAAATAAATAAATAATTTAATAATGCCTATTTAATTTCTTTTCTTTTCAATGGATCAGTTTATCAAACTGTAACCGCTCTTATGGAAATAAATAGACGGGGACGAAAAATGTACTCGAAGCATAAAACAATTTCACGTTAAAGTCCTTTATTGCAAAAAACAAACTTTGCGCTTGGAATAAAGCAATGTTTTTTTTTGATGAATTCAAAAATAATTGCAGTTTTAAATCAACTCCTAATAGCACCTCACAATGACTGCGCCGCGTCTCTGCAGCCCAGAAATCGTTTGTACAGGTATCGCTTAGCTTCAATTCTGATCACGCAGTGCACGCAGTCCTTCCGCTCATTGCCTTGAAACGGTCGACGATTTAAAAGCGTTGGCAAAACCCGTCGAGACGAAAGACTGATTGTACAAGTATAATGATATAGGTGCACGTGTAATAATAACACTACGATACTGCGATGACAATTAAATATGACATAATAATAATACAACATTTTATATTATTCGTTTGTGTACACGTTTTCTCGCACAGCGTGGCGGCGACGGCAGCGGCAGCGGTGTCGACGACTACGGTATATAATAATAATAATAGTATATTACATTATTGTATTCGATCAGCGAACACGACAGTCGGTCTGATGTGTATTATAATATGTTATGATATTTGCATAAGGTTGTGTATGTAGTATGTTATTATTATACTCGTGTAACCGTTTTAAACAGCGTACGCAGCGCGACACGTCTGCCGACTAGGTGGGTCGACGCGAGTACGACGAAACGCGCGTGTCATCGTACAAATCTTTCTACATCATACACCCGACGGTCGGATCGCGACCCAAACCATCTACCCCGTTTCGAGTGTAATATATAATATGGCAGCTATGTGCGTATAGTGTTACTATATTATGAAAACACGGTGGGTACACGCCTTGTCGACGTATATACATATAGCAGTACTCTACGAGTACACGCAAGACGAACACGCGTTTTCTGTGAATTTTTGCAATTTTTTTTTTTTTTTATGTCCGGACCAATGTTTGCGATACCGACTTGTTTGGAATAAGTCATTTATACAAAGACAAAGCGATGTTTTGTTGAAGACGACATTTATTTCATCAACAAAAAAAAAAAGTAAATAATTAAAATGTACGTGTGTAATTAAAGTTTTTATATATATTTATGTATATATTTTTAATATAGTTTAAAGCCATAGATGTTGTAAAACATCAATGTACATTTTTAAACGTTGCTGGACATCGTTTTAAATTTTTAAATGATAGAGTTAATTTTAGGTATTTCAAAATAAGATATATGAGATGATACTCACGGTCCACTCCTCTTATCAGCTTATTTATTGAATTAGTTATTTTACATTTAAAAACAGTCATAATTAATTAATAACTCGTTCAAAATACATTTTTTTGTATTGAACTCCGCAAAATATTCTAGTAAGAAATAAAAAATGTAAAATCTATGTTGTCATTAAAAAATTAAAAAATGCAACAATTTAAGCCGATAAAAAAGTAAAAATATAGCTTGTTTATAAAAATTGTGTTTTATAATGAATTCAAATTATGTAAACAATTTTTAAAAAAACATTATTTTACTTTTAGAAAAAAATTAGTGTTCACCTTTAAAATAATCAACTTATTTATTGGATACGCATAGGTATACATCATAACATACATTACCGATGTTTATATTTTAATTAATTGTTTATTCAAATTTTCTTTTTAAATGGCAATACTATAGATACTTGTTTTCGTGTTCAACATTTAATGCAATTGTACATAAATAGTAGACCAGAAGAACATCATGGCAAACATCACGATGTTATCAATATTTTTTTCAAAATTTCAAAATAAAATAAAAATACCTTCCTGCTTGCAGTTAACCTATTAGGTAATAACTATAGCGTATTGGTATACGAACATATTTTATGTGAAGTACAACAGGAATATAAGTATAATATTTTCATAAAAAATAAAAATGTTGAATACATTTGTTTAAGATATTTTTTTTTTATTATCATGTAGAGTAAAAAAGATGTACTAAGTGAACTCAATAATGATTAAACTATAGATAATTTTGCTATAACAAATGAACATAAAAAAACTTGTTTTAGCTTAAAGATAATTATGATAAATTAGTTAAAAAAAAAAAAAACCATAGTTTGTCACGCAAATTACATGTTTAATATTATAATTTTTATTGAAAAATGGAAAATGTAAAAAATGTGGTTTTTTAATATATTGTTTTTGCTTACAAAGTTACAAATAATTTACAGATGTGGTAACTGTAGATCTAACTCCCAGTGATTTTTTTAATCCCAGTCCACCCCCGTATAAACATTCTAAAACTCATTTCGCTGCCACTGTTCAACGTGCAATAATTGCCTAATAAAATATTATTTTATTAAATATATACCTAACCATATAATACACTTACCTATATAATAATAGTATTACCGCGATACGTATCTATAATAACTACCAATATATAATAGTGATAATAATAATGCGAAATTAGCTGGCAGCATTTAAACGGCACGCGTTTAAAATTATATTTAAACACTCCGTCCGTATGTGTTATTTATGTGTATTTTACTGGCCCATAATATGTATGTTAATATATGTATGTGTGTGTGCTGTAAACATTATCGATATTCAAACCCGTCCCTAAGCGGGTACCCACCTATAATAATATTATGTGTGTGCGCGTGCATTTAACGTGTTTTCCGGTCAGACGTTGTTGAATGGCCAGACAACTCGCGTATATATCGTGGTGACCAGAGGAAAAAAAATTAAACGATAATGAGCAAGGCAGCTGATGACTACGGCTTACGCGCGCGTTATGCTGTCGACCGTGTAGAGGACGTACCTATATCGGAGAACCGGAACGGTTCGACGGACGTAACTATAAATACATAATATACGCGCACGCGTCGTTGTTGGGATCGCCGAGACGATATTATATTGATATTCCGGATAAAAAAACCAAATGTGGACATTAATACTAGTTAAAAACTTTAAGTTGTCTTATCAAACTATTATAATATTATTACCTAGTTTGATGATTTACAATTAACTCGAGAGAACATCATAACTACATATTACGAGTATGTTGTTTCTGCTTTACTAACGCATAATAAACCGATATATAAATATTTTAATTTTTACGTTAACAATTCAAAATTGGAACTGCTGAACCTAAATATTGGTATGTTATGTATTAGTATGGCGAAGGTAATGTGACGTTCTCTTAAGAACTTATATACCTAGTTTCATAATTTAATATTAAAATAACAAAGTTTTTTTTTTTTTAATTTGATATTTTAAAAATAATCCATTGAGTTGATATTTAAAATTTTTAATTTTTATGATTTTTTTTTTAAATTAACTATTTTCTAAATTAATTGTTATATAAATAATTTAAAAATAATAAAATTCTCAAAGAATACATATACTGTAATTTCTGTAATGGTTCTTGATCAAATACTGTTATGTATAGATATGTACAAAATTGAGAATACTTTGTGCAATCCACGTAGAAATTAAAAAGTAGTATAACTTTTTTAAGTTTAATACAGTTAATATAATTTCCGTATTCAGGTTAAGCTTAGTAAATTAAATGTATTTCTTATGTTAGTTAAAAATTTAGTCAACTTATGTTCACTTAATTTGAGTTAATTATTTTGATTAACTTGTCCACTTTGGTTAAAAGTTAAAACCCATACCTCAGTTTCGGGTTAAGACTTATGGTGCCAATAGTAAGCTACTATTTATTTCCTTGATACATAATTTGTAAATATATTTTTCTAATATTTTTGTTTATAAATACGTTACATGTATCGTATACTTACAAATTTTATTATTTTTCAGTCAATATAACGAAAAATGTATCATGATTCTACTATTCATAGGAAGTAATATAATAACTATACTAGATTTATAACTTAATGTAAAACATATTATTATGTTTAACGCCTCCCCCCCCCCAAAAAAAAAAAAAAAATTAAAAGAAGCTCTATAGGTATATAGAATTTATTTTATTTTAAATAAGTGTATACATTTAAAATCGTAGTCCGACTGACATATAATTTAAATCAATAGTACGAAAAACTACTCAGTTTTAACTGTGGATATCCATAATCTATTAAAGTACTTACCATAAATTCATTTACAAATTAAAATATAATAAAAATAAAAAAATAAAATATTTTTATCTAATATTTTAATACAAAAAAAACATTTAAATCTATGGTCAATTAAGGTTCTATAGGTAAAACTTATAATATTTATGTCATAAACCGGGCCTGTAACCTATGTAAATATGTAAATGACGAGACGCTTGCGGTTTTCGGTTTAAAATATTTCGATTTCTTTTTCCCATGTTTTTAGTTTTTCTCTTCCCAACGTATAATATATTGTATTACATTAGCTATATTGTATACCATTATAAACTTATCGCGTGCATATAATATTGTATTAAATGCATTCATTGCGTCCAAAATAAATTTGTAGATAACTAATTACGCGCGTGGTATCAGCCGCTCGTATAGGTACTTAAGAGGTGACGTTCCTTGAATCTATATAATAATTATGTGAAATAGTAATATGGTATAATTTTATACCTGCCTATATATTATGTTAGTTTTTATTTTATTTTAACAAGCAATGATTGCTTATCAGTTCGGAGAATATCGCAATAACTAAGAAATAGTTTAAAAAACACGAAAAAATAAATAAAATCCACAGTTTGTTTATTCTATATGCTATACCTATAGCTTTATAATACTTTTTTATTTTATTAAACTATAATAATGTATACGATGAAAATGCATTTTTCTTATATAACAGAAATATACATAAAAGTTTATCAAGTATATATGATGTTTATGTTAATCGATTTTAAACGCTGTTTTGTATCTATACAAATATTAACATGCATATATTATAGCAGTAGCTACAGTAATATATTTATTTTCAAAAATATAAAATTTTAATCGTAAACCTATTGGATAAATACTAATAGATAATAATTATTAATTATACATTTATACTATAATTATATTAGAATGCAATACAAAATAACATGCAATCTACTAAATATAGTAGTATTTAATAATATACAGTGTGCATGTTTTAAAATATGATTGAACAATACGTTTCTTAATCAGCCATTATACCGTGCCATGTATAATAATTTAAAGAAGTAAAAACTAAATAAGTGCATTTTCATCGAAAAATAAAAAAATGTTAAGAGCACTACAAAGATAATCAGTCAATAATCTTGTTAAGTATTAAAATACTCATATTTAAATACTTTTTGACGAATTAAGTGTTTTTAAATTATTTTTCTATATATTATTCTTTTGAGATACTAAGTACATTTGATCATTTTACCGTAGCGTTTTAGTGTTTTAGTAACCAATAAGTTCGTACTTGACTATTTTAAGTTTCGTTTTAAAAATAAAATTGTATAATAGTTTTAAAAATATATATTAATTTCATCAAATAAGCAGATTATAGAAAAGTTAACTACGTATAGTTAACCCGAATCCAATATTTTTAAATATATATGTATTGTAAATAGGTATTTAACTATTTATTTTAAATACTTTTAAATAAGTATCCATTTATGATTATTATAAAATAAAAATATATATTTATAATAAATTAATTAATTAATTTAATAATTATTATTAATAATATATATATATATTATTTAGATACAACTATTTCATTATAAAACTTAAATTGAAATAAAAAATAGGTATTTATAGATTATATATAAAAGTATTTATAATTTTTTTAAATTATACGCTGAATACACTTGAAAAGTATTCTTAATTATTATGTAATCGAAAAAACTATAGATTTAAATGATTTCAAATACAAATAAAAAAAAAAATTTAAAAATCAATGTTTGTTTCAATTCCAAAGATAGTAAAAAAAATAATTATAAAAATAACTGGATTAAACTGAATTAAGAAGTAGGAATTCAATAAAAGCATTAAGAATAAAAATTTACTTAAAATTTAACGTAACAAATTATTATTTATTAAAATTTGAGGCTAAACAGTTTTTAATTTTAAATTCGATGATATACTTTAAAACTAAATATTTATTTGACTGCATAGTTATAGTTTTAAATTACCTTAATATGATCAATAAAAAATATACGATTTATACGTTACAAAAATGTCATAATTACGTGAAATAAGTGAATTTTATTTTTTTTTTAATTAAAACAGCAATTTCACAAATTACGTTACAATTATCTTATTCGTAGTATTATAAAAAAAATAATACATTTAAACGTAAGCACTGATTTAGAACTGACCAGTATTTAAAATAAAAACTGCAGTAGATGAAGTTTTTTGTTTTTGTTTTAAATAATTAAATTATTGAAAGAATATTTAATTATGTTTCAATAAAATGAAATTTTTTTTTAATTATTATAACAAAATAAATTATTTAATAAGATAAAATCTACATTTTCAAAAATTATCTATTGTAAAAAAATCATGCGAAATTAAAAAATCTAAATAAAATGCTTTTCTGATATAAAGTAAGTATGTAAATTGAACTAATTTATAATTATCGGATAAAGATAAAATGCATTAAAATAGTTTTAAATATATTTATTGTAAATTTAAAATAATAAAAAATTAAAGCTTTTTTTATATATATATATATTTATATATGTAAATATAAATATCGGTAATTACCGATCGTATGAAATTTCTGAAATTTCTGATTTAGTCTTAGATAGTTCATCTGGATGATGTCTCCTGAAAACAAATTAAGATTTTTCTACTGATAGTGCATTCATAATAGATATAATATCATTTCATTTGCGTGTGAATTTCTCAAAACATATTACCATTAATTTATGGTTAATTCGCTCTATGTAAACGAAGATATACATTTTTTATACCATATTATAAAATATTATTATTATAGTTAATCACTTGTGCGCACATGTAAGTTATACCATCCCTTTTTTAAATTTTTATCTTAAAGTAATAATTTTGTATCAAGTAAAAAGTAAGCTAATAAAAGTACACGTATAAAGCAAATAATACACTTTGTAACCGATATAATATCGTGTTCACGCATATAGGGGCTGTATCGCAGTGGTAAAATAGTTTGTTCTCAGTAGTACCACGATCTCAAGGACCGAAGCGAAAAATTTCATCATCCGGTTCTATAAATGTTTTTTTTTTTTTTTTATATATATTATATATATTATATTTATATAACTCGACTTATGTATGTTTAATATTAGTGACGAGACCAGTGATTAATTCTCGAGTTTCTCTTATCTTTATTTTATCTTCGCACTTATAGTTTAATGAAAGCACAATGTATTTTTCTTATTAACATACGTAGTATAATGTTGTACGAGTCTAAAGTTGCAGACATTATGCATCATAATGTATTTACCTGAAAAGCTCAACGTACAGCCCGTCTGGGTTACTTCCGCCGTTCGGTTCGATCATTTCCATCTGTGACGGACAACAGTCTTCCTGACCACCGACAGAAATTAGATATTCTTGGCTCTTACGACTAGACAGCCAATGATGATCGGCTACCTCTTCTTCTATAGATGTTTCTTCTCCGCCTAACCTAAAAAACCGTTGGTTACAACATTTAAAATAATGAGCTGGCCCGATAAAACGACGTATAAACATCTATACAGTCCGAGTGACAATATTGTGTACAACACGGCATAATACCTAAGTATATTATTTATTAATGAAACAGTCGATTCTCGCTTATAGAACTAAATAGTGGTTATCCTCGGACGCGGATTATACGACAAAGGGGTAACAAAAGTATAAACACGTCGGAGGAAAAAAAATAACAGGAAAATTATAGCGTAGACAGTTTTTTGAATGACTTTATGCAAATGTTCAACGAACGCAATCACAATTTAAAAACACTTTACTGTCTCGTAAAAATCTCGAGATTTACTCAACGCCACTAAATTATATTGTATATTATTTGCGTCTCGCTACAACTATAGGTATAATATTATGTCGAGTGAGTAAGTATAACTCAATTTCAATCGCCTTAGATGATGGGTTCACGCGGATTACACATACTCGTATTAACATTTTATTTTCGAAGAAAAAGAAAATACGAACCAAAACTATTCTACTGGTATTTTAGTGCATACACAAGTAGGTAGGTACCTTTATAACGTACCATACGGGTTATGCTAAGTATAAAACGGTAATAAACGGTAATAATATATATATTATTAATCGGTGATTTACAGGACATCGTTTTTCGATCTACCGATCTGATTGTTGCGACCGTAGCTGCAGTATAATTAACAAGTATAACATCATAAAATCAATATTAAGACTAGCCAAAATAAATGATAATATTTAAATAAATTGATAGGAACACATAACGTAGTGTTACTGGCAGTATTAATGTGCAAATTATCCACTGCTATTTTATTCATGCAAATTAAAAATTATTTACCAGTCTTGAGAGTTTTTGTTCAGACTTTTGTTGTTGCTCTGACGATGCGTTTCGTTCGACCAATCCGTGGGTAATAAAGGTTCTGAAGCCGAGTTTGCAAGCAAAACGCCAATTAATGTGATAAGCACCTGAAAGAATATAAAAAATAAATAAATACAGAATAATTAATACTAGCCTAGTTTTAGTTGATATTTTAAATATTATAATGTTAATTCGTGGTATAAACTCTACGACTATGTAATAGTTATACTGCACGTTTCAACGACTATAAAGATTTAAAAATTTAAAAATATTATAAATACGTTTTTTTAAAGATTACTTATATTTTATAAGTTAGATTAAACACTCGTTAAAATTATTGTGGTTGTTCTTTTCTAACGATTTTTTATTAGAAAAATATAAATGTATAAATTCTAATTATATACGAGTACAAGGAGGTACCTATAATAAAACATGTTTAAAAAATAATATTATATATGGACGTGAAAATCTCCTATAAATTTGTATGATAAATGGGTTTATAGTTTAAACAATTTTCACATAATGTATAAATATAAAACTAATATTATATAAAATTAAATTATAGGTACGTTACATCTCTTAGAAAACCTCTATCAATATAGCTTACTATGTGTATTTTTTAGATTTTTTATCTTGGATACATTATGCTGATGTAATCCAGAAAAATAGTTCATTATAATAAAATAAAATCCTTTAAATTATTATTAACAACCTGCCATAAGGCTTAAAAAGAATAAACATATAAAAAAAAATAGAGCTATCTGCCGCTATCCAAGTACCAATATAAACTTAAATACTATCAGAATAATGAAGTTGTATGGGATTATATACATATTTTATGACGTTAGGTAATAAAATCCTATATTTATGATTTTTTAACTATATCCTTAATTTCCTATAACACCTATATTTTATAAATGCAAAAGATTATTTTAATTTTTTTTAAGTATTTAATAAATCGAATATGTTATCGCTAAAACAAAACGAGTTCTGATTTTAATTACTTTTGTAAGACACAAGGTAAGTTAATTCAACTAAAACTTTAATTCTTAGAAAGGACCACGAACTAACCGTGTTTTTGAATAATCACCTATATATAGTTTACTATAGTGTCTATGATGCTACAAACTGTATCTCTATAAAATATTTATTTATTTTTTTCATAAACAAATATCCGATAATTGGAGTTTTTTAATATACATAAATAGACATTGTTAATGATAAAAAGCCGACGGCTTTACATATTTATTAAAAACATGTAATAAATAACGAATGGTTATAATGTTTCAATTTTAATTACTCACGCCGTTTCAAAATTAGTTGAAAGTTGTGATCTCTAAAAAGTAAAAACAAAACTAAGAAACGACTGAGTCAGGGTAGGAAACTGTCTCTTTTGTGCGGGCTAAATGTTTTCAGTTATAATACGTTAATTACAATTATTGAAATATTAGACAATCTTAAATTTTGAATCATGACTGATATATATATTTTTTTAAACAAAAAAATCTAAATTCTATACAAAATATACAATGCGTACAATACATGAATTTGAGGGAAGGAATCAGGAGGCGTAAGTGGGGAAGTCACCCAGTGGCGACACCCCAGTGTGACTGATGTTAATAAATTATCCTTAAAAATACAATAACTATTGACCACGGATTGTTATACCAATAATTTTGTCCTCTCCCCGAAAAGTCTGCTCACGCCTGTGATACATTATACTCGTATTATTACACTGCTATTGTATACGCTCTATTGTACATTTTTATTCATATGTATCGTAACTAATGATAAATAATATTATTAACAATAAAAAATATCGGTTACATTATTATTTTAAGAAAACCTATGTATGACATATTTTATACTATATAGAAACGTGTCGTTTTGAACGACGCGGTCGTATATACTGTTTAGTATTATATTAAATTCATCTGCAGTAGTGAAGGTAAGCAAGTAAGATACGTATTGTATAGCTAAATATCTGCACGGTGTTTATCAAAAAATTACCAACACGCCACGTTGTTTTTCCAACGACTGTTCGTATTTTACTAATGCGTATTAGTGTATTACTAATACAACAGTGTTGACACCGCATAACTGTATAACTGTAGCAAAAAAAAAAAAAAAAAAAACACGCACACTCGCACGCTAAATAAATTAAGTTTATATTTAATATTTATACAACTATCGACGTACGTTAAGTGTAGTTCGCGTATTACGGTAGCAATTTTGTAGAAAATTAAATCATCACAATCCGTCGCGATGCTCACGCAAGCAATACGAGTCGGTAGGCATATTATGTATTATAACGCGTAATCTTCTATAATCCTTATTTCACTATAACACCCTTCCAAAGAGTTGTCATCGTTGTTGCGTTATACCTTAAAATATCATACATACCTAACGACATTAACACCCGTGTTACACGGCCGCGTCATTTATGATTTCACACCATTATCCATGTATATTTTTTGCGATTATTATATGAAGTTGTTATATAAATGATAAATTACCTAGACTTGTAGAATAATAAAATCGATTCATCTTACAAATATGTATAATAAATTTGATTACGAAAACTAAAAACGAAAAGAGTAAAAAAAAAAAAAATCCCGCGAAAGACGAAATAAAGTGCATGGGAAACGGGTAGAAAATTTTGCGTTTATTCTTGTTTACGAGTGGATTTAAAATTATAATCTCTTGCGTACACCTACCGCAGATACCAGATACCTACCTATAGTGTAACTATTATAATCTCTTGTCGCGTGAATATTCGAGAGTAGGTATGTGTGGCAGCTCGGCGAGAACATAATATAATATAATATATAATATTAATAACTCTTCCAAGTTTCGAACAGGCCAACCAAGGTTTTCTTACGCACTCACAAATTATACCCAGAAACACACACACACACACACACATATACTCATATGTTATGATACGTGTATTTAAATTCGAAGGTATACGACTTGCACTTTGTAAACGCTCGGTTCATCATAAACCTGGATTTAAAACTCATGAGTAAAAGATAGGTGTGCGTATATAGCATACAGAGTGATTCACCAACCAGGGTCATCCCCTTTTTACTTAAATGATGATTTTGGAAATTTTAAATAGATATATTAAAAAAGGTCTTATTTTCAAATTCTTCAGATTTTTTATACTAATTGAATATTTATTTTTCAAATGAGAGCCTCTTACTTTTTAATATAAATTCATTAAGCGATACTTTTTTAGTTATTTATCTTTGTAAACTAATAATATAAATCCACGATAATGTATTAGGAAGATATGAGAGCTAAGGTAATTTAAGAATATTAGTAATTAGTTATTAATATTTATAATTTATAAAAATGATTCAAGTAGTAATAATTAAAGATTCAATATTGAAACTATTAAGTAATTTTGTAAAACTGTTTTAAAGAACTAATATCCTTAGTAGATCTATTATATTTTAATAGCTGAAAAATTATACTCGTCAATATTTTGAATTAGGTCGTAGGTACATTGCAATAGTTTAAAATTGTTAACCAACAAATAATTTATAGTAAACAAGGACTTAAAAAGCTCTCATTTTGAAACAAAAGATTACATTCTCGCAAAACATGTTTTGGGTAAGAATAGTACAAAAAATGTCAAGAATCTTAAAATAAAATGTTAAAATGTTTTTAAATATATTCAAAAATTCCAAAATATAGGATTTAAAAAAATGTATTACTAAAAGGAAAAATGAGTATATGAACGTCCTTTGTGAATCGCTCTGTATACTTTGTAAAAGAATATCTGAAGTAGGTACATAATTATATACGTTATTATACTCACTATATATATATTATTATGTGTGTTTATTGGTATTGTATAACGTAATATATTAAATATGTTTGATAATTGTATTACTATAGATCTTCATTTTTTTATTTTTTTTTTTTTTAATCATACTATTATTATAATAATTATTGAGTGAAGATGTATATTTTTTCAAATTTCAAAACCTGTTATATGTCTATACCTAGTACCTACCACCATTTTATAGTATTATACTTAAATAAATTTTGTACTTATAAAATAAAAATTTTATACAATATTTATACCTTAAAGCAATAATATATCATGTTTACATATTATTATTCTAAATATTTATATCACACGTACAGATTATACTATATATAATATAATATTATTGTCAAAATAATAAATTACTCAATCTTTGTTTCAAAATGTATATTAATCTGATATAGGATTTTTGAAATGTATCTCATGTTTCAAATTTTTTCTACCAGTATATAAAGTTTTATTACATATTAAAAATAAAGTCGTCTTGTAGCGTGTGTTATAATAATTAATTTTCTTTTAATTTTTCTAAAATGAAAACTATACCTACTTATACGCTAAATCATTTAAGTAGGTACTTATATCATGTTATAGATAAAATTTTATTTTTTTAGAAATCACTGTAGTAATATAAAATCAACAATAATAATTAAACATTGCTTTTTGAATTAATCAATTTAAATGCAAAATTTGTGTAATATAACAATATGTCAAACTCACTGTCAACAATGATATACAAAGAGTTCAACACTCATGATATATTTTCTGTGTGCAAATGCACATAATATATTTATCGAAGTTAAAATGACTCATAACAGTATAACTGTATGTTTATGATTGGGTTTGTTCGTTAATAGAACTTAATAAAAAAAAAAAATGTATTAGTGCATATTTTATATATTAATTATCCAGTGAAATAACGAAATTCTGTTGAAATAACATCAATCCATATTTATAGAATAGCTGACTCATTCTAGACACTTGCTAAATAAATACGTAAAAAAAAAAATTGTTTTACAATGCAAAACTGGTAATTCTACATATATGGTATTAACATTTTTTAACATTTATAATTGCAATATAATGATTGATTGTTTACATTTATTTATTGATTATAACATTATTTCATTGCATTGAAAAGCATATAATTTTGATTTGATATAAGTGAAAAATTTAAAAAAAATATACCATTAATTGAAAACAGAAGTACCATTTTGTAAACATCAATAAAAGTTATATATATATATATATTGTCAAAATTGAATAGTTTAAATTTTTTCGATAGCCTTGTAACGAAAATGATTTATGATGTACACTTGAAAAAGCGGTATTATATTTTTATGTATATGATAATAAAAAAGTTTCTCAAAAAACTTTTTACTTTGAATTGATCAATCTCGATAGACTTTTCTATTGTCTGGTGAATGTGTATATCCTAGACTGAAACTACTAGATTTGACTCGGCACGATTGTTTGAATAATACATACAGAAGAATGAAATACGAAATACTGAACAATAAAAGTTGTACCGCATTTGAAATTTATATCGTTTGAAAGTAAAAATTACGTTTGAAATGTATAATTTTTGTAGGTTTTTTACATTGTCCCGAACTCATTGGGCTGACAATAACTGTGTGCGGTACAGTCGAAAATAAACCAGCTAAGACCGAATGATGAAATAAACAAATCTTATAAGTATAAAATACTATGCGCATGCGCACACCGTATCTATATGACATAACCATACAAAATTACGGATTATTATAATACTAAGTGTTATTAAAATTATTTGTTCGACACAATGATTTAAGTACTATATCTATACGCATATAGTAAATATAAGTTAGATTAGGTGTGTTGTGCCAATATTATTCAAAAACAGTATCATATCAATAATACAACAATAGTCATAAAAAAAATAAAAAAAATATCAATTTATTGTGATACACTTTTTTCTCTGATTTGTACAAAAAGAGTGAAGATATGTTTCACTTATAAACAATAATTTAGTTTTTTGTTACTTTTAAACTTGCAAAAATCTACTAATTTTCTACTTTACAGTTATTAATAGGTCAAGTTCCATCATACTTATACCTATATAATGTTTAAATAAATAATAATAAATCATTTAAGTATAAAAATAAACATAATATGAATAAGTAACCTTTTTTTTGTACCTACGCGAATAATAGTTGTTTTCAGGTTAATAGGCCTATTAGCATTAATAATGAAGTACAAATGCGTATTTTATTTAAATTAAGATAAACATGTTGATAGACTCAAATTTATTTATTTATGGTATTAAAAATGTGTTTATCGTCGATATTATGTCCATTCATATTTATATTCTTTTCGGTGAAAGACATAATAATATACAGTTTAAGATTTTTTACAAAAAAATATTAAAAAAGAATAATGGATAATACGCGTGTCCTATTTAATATTTATAAAATATTCAATCAATAGTTAACGACGTGTTTATTTTTAGAACCTAATTAGTATTATTTATTCAATTTAATATATACGATATTAATTCATAAATTATACTTTTTATCTGGGATTGGCTTATTGAACATGATTTTAAATTATTCACGTGTTTTTTGTATAATACCTGTATAATATACTTTTTATATAATAAGAATAAAAAATAAATATTATCGATTGAATTGTATCCAAAACGACCAGAAAACATGTTTATCTGCCTTTATATAATAAAAAACGGTTTGCGAATAACACTCGCAAAAATAATATTACGCATAGTGATTCATCAAACCATGCTTTGCACCAACACTTATTTCTTTAAACATCTAATTTATAGATTAAATAGGTATAAGTACTTAGGTCCATATTGAAAATACTTATATTTTTATGTTATTTAAGGAGTTTCTTGTACTGACAACATTTTTTTATTTCATATGAGAAACACATTTTTTTAAATTCTTAATTCGTTTATAATTCGAAATTTCAAACGATTAGTCCTATACAATCATATTATTAAACTTATGGTATTAAAGAAAAAATTGTTGGTCACATTAGTCTATATAATAATGTTTTTAGAAGATAAGGATCTTTGAAGATTTTAAAATTATAATTATTAATTTATTAACATTTTATAATAATTGGTAAAAATTATCCGAGTAAAATACGTATGTATTAGACTAAACAGTGTTGGCGTACACGCAATTATTCAATGGGGTATATTGTAGGGGTAATAGTTAGAAATAATGTTATATATAAATATATATAACATTATTGTGTACTAAAAAAAAGTCAAGAGAGTTAAACATCCCCTGTCTACCTACGCCACTGAGACTAATCATCACATAGAATTTATATTTTATGTACAACTATTAATTAAGGATTAATTATTGTATTATTGTACTTATATACATAAAGTTTAATACCATAGAAACTACTCGCTTGTTTTTGAAGTAAAAATTTAAAAAAAAATCATCTTGTTAATGAAGTTGCAGTAACAAAAGATAGTTCTTTTTCAATAAATAAACATTTAAATCGTATTAAGATATTTCTTACTACTTATATAACAAATTTAAGCATTTGAAAATATAGTCTAAAAAATCAGATTTGAAATTAATTTCAAATAGTTAATATGTTTGATGAACCATTCCATTCACTCTGTTTATATACTACAGTATAATACTCGATAGTTGTTGTCATTAATAATGAAATTATATATAGGTTAGGTTTACCTACCCCGACCTTATATACCCCATACCCCATAGGCACAACAACAAAAATAATCTTAAATAAAATTACCTCGTACCTATTTATGCAAAGTAGAATTAAAGGTTAGAGGGGGTACAAGGTCTGCTGCACCTAACATAGATCTCTATTACTTGTACAATATAAAATATAGGCCTCTTTTGTGGGGTATATGATGGGTAACTTACGCTCGGAAAAATTGATAGGCACGACAAGGTTCGTTTCAAAAATAATTAACGTGAATAAGAAAACACTGAGAAATTCTAGAAAAATATTCATGTCCTCAGCAGTCTTCGTGCGCGCAAGTGTCAATAATTCTATAGTTTCGTCGTAAGAGTCATATAATAATGGTGACAACAGCGCCGAGGAGGAACATAAATTGTTGTACCACGATTCGGTCACGGTTGTTATTTACACTGAAAATAACTAGGTATATGATATCATAATATAGTATATTTTATGGTACGATGCACGAACGTCGTTTTTCCAATGAGTCAAAAACGTGTTCTCGGTGTGTCACGGGCCCCCATGAGAAGTTCGTCGATGCGGTGGTCAATATTCTGTTGTCGTATATATTAATATAATATCTTTAAAACATATAGCCAGGTAGTGGTGAAAAGGTAATGTGACAGAAACGAAAATAATAGTAATAATAATAAAAAAAAAATAAATATGTGGATTCTTTTTTGTAGTTTTTTTAGCCACCTGTTTGTGGAGGAATCCGCACGGTTCTTGGATGTAGTCCAAAAACCGCAGCCGAACATTTACAACACGTGACTGTCTATCTTTCTTTCTCTCTCTCTCTCTCTCTCTCATTCTCTCTATCTCAGTCTATATATTATCCTTGTATATAGTATTTATAATTTAGGTATACGACATATTATTTTCATTGTGCGCATACTTGCATATTATAATATACACGTTATATAGTAAATATGCCGTGTATACCCGACAGCAGCTTCTGACCCGCGCGGTGGTAAAATCGTATAATTTATTAAAATTCTGCTTCACACATGTGTCACTATTATAATATAATATACAGGGTGGCTCCTGTATAACAACCTCTCTTATGTATTGGTTAATTATTATTAAACCGCTGTCAGTTTTAAAAAAATTGTAATAAACTTAAATAATAATTCAAAAATTGAAACGAGTTAAGTTTCTGATTAAGTATAGGTACTGAGGACAAAAGTCCATAATAATAGCTTTAATATCTATGAAATACAATTAATTTACTAAGACTAAATTATTTGTAAATATTTTTCAAGTATAATAAATGGTAGACTAATAATATTGGATCTATTTTATTTACGATGTAAAACTTTAATATTATAGAATATTCATTAAATGGCATAAAAAAAATTAAGTACTGAAAATTATTATCGTGAAGTGTACCAAAAACATAAAAGTTCCATTAAAATAAGAGGTTGAATAATTAATGTATTATAAAGGATAAAATATGAATAAGGATATTCAGTAAGTAGTTTCTAAGTTATTAATACATGTATTTGTTAGGTAGGTATTAAGGATTAAATTTCTTTTAGAATAGATTTAAAAAATTATTAGAATAGATGTATTATTACTAGATTTAATAATTATTATACTCAGAAAACTTTTACAAATTATAAAATGTTAATATATTTATATTAATTACTAAAAGTTTTAAATTACCATAGCCCCTTTATTTTACAAATCAATTATCATGGATCTATTGTCCTTCATATAAAACGTTAAATAACTCAAAAACTACTAGTTCAAATGTCGAGTTTGATATATAAATACATTTTCAAAAAATAGATGATTACCTATCTAAAAATTCACAGTAAAATATCATTTTTTTGAAATAAATTTAAAAAAAGAAATTTGTATCACTACAGGAATCTCCTCAAATGATGAAAAAAAAAAATACAATTTTTTTAAAATGGCCCTTAAGAAGTTCCAAAGATTAGAAATTCAATATATTTAATTTTAAAGGAAAAATGGAGTCGAACATGATCGTGAATAATTCTGTATTATACCGCAACCCCACATGCTCGAATACTTAATACGCCATTCGAATTCGCAAATCTGTTACTGTTAAAGTGCGAATTAATAATGAGCCGCGTATAATATTATAATAGATAGGTTTGAACAACAGGTGGTCGTGGTTATAATTAGGTACGTCTATGAAAATTTGTGTCTAAAAAAATTGGCCGAACCTCAAGCGGCAGGCTCATATAACGTGTGTGATATAATATTGCGTGCGTACCGATAGATAGGCGTATATTATATTATTATGATACGTGCATAGTCTCATATAAATTTGGCAATATTCCACAAACAACAATATGTTCATTTAGAAAACATAGTTTAGTAGATGTCGAATAATTTGCGAACGTTTATAATATAATATACTTGGAGGCACCTCGGTGGGGTGTTTCCATAGCATCACACATTGCGCCACTCCTATATGGTTCTTTATATATATAAGTAAATAATATATATATATATATATATATATACGTATAAATGTTATATACCTTCCTATATATAGTCCATACCGACCGAACGGGTTTCGTCTTGCATAGCACATAGAGAACAGTAATTTATGGTCATCATTGTTTATAATAGAATTAATAACGTTTGAAATATTAAAACACAAAATATACTAATGCCCAAAATGCCCAAATATGAAATGGTAAGACTGAATAATTAATAGTCAATGTTATATAACAGAGTAAAATTATTACTGATCAATAACCATCAACACTTAATGTTAGTCTACGCACGATAAATATTATAACTATTATTTTTTTTTTTCAAATTTATATTTCTTATGTTATGTAGGCATTAATATTCAAGCCCACTACATGGTCATTTTTAGAGGTAAACGTTAATTTCTTCGAAAAATATTAATGTTTAAATGAAGACGTTTTTTTTTTTTTTTGATAATATTTTAAGTAAAATCTCCTGATTATACACTGTATAGTGTATAGGTTCTGTGTATAATAAATAAATTAATAACCATCATATTATCTTTGATCTGTAACCGTGAATATATTATTATCATATTTTCTGCATGAATTAATTCGTAATATTTTTTAAAAATAACTAATTATGGATTCTGTATAATAGTTATTATTAGTGACAATCTAATTTAAATAAAGTGAATGGCCTGAATTAGATTTATTGAAAACCAATAGACATTGACATTTAAAAAGGCATGCACTGTTAATGCACTAGAATCGTATATATAATACACAGAATGGTAACTTTCAAATCGTTTGCACTCAATTTATACACACTTATTTTATTAATTATTATTACAGTATTGTCACAATAATAGTGTGTAAAAAAATGTTTTATTGATGTTTTGAATTTCAAAAAAAAAAAAAAAAAAACAATTATAAAATATCTTTATAGACACAATTTTAGACTTAACCTACAATTAATGCATAAGGTTAGGTATTTGATCAGAAAAAAAACTGTTACTATAATTTATTAAATATATAATAATAAGAAATATTATTTTTTTATCGTGTAAATAAATAAACAAAAAATTTCCATCCGTTTTAACCAACCCAATGATGACCATGAAAGGAGCTCTTGAGAGAAATAACACTAACCAGACCACACGAACTTTTTCAAGAACGCTGACATTCACTATCCAGATTATAGCCACTAATACTTTATACCTATATTTAATGTTCAATCGATTTCGAATAATAATTACTTTGATCGACATATTAATTGGTACCGCTTTTGGTCATAACTTTTGGAGAGCGAAAAAATTAATTGCTGTGTAATAGCAGAGCTCCTAAATCAATTAACACGTTCAGTGGCGGATTCAGAAATGTATCAAGGGGGGGAGGTAATAAATCGTCATGCTAAGTCCCGATTAACAATTTATCGTAATTCTTTTGGGTAATGGTAATCTAATCTAAGCTCAAGAGGGGTGGTATTTACCCCCTCCCCTTGGATCCGCCATTGAACACATTATTGCTCCGAAAATTATCATATTGAAAAATGTTTTGACTAAGTATTTTAAATTTATTATACTTGAGACAAGAAAATACATTCAAGACCACTGCTAAAAATACATCGAATAGATTTAATAAACGAAAAACTTACCGCAATTAAGCTTTGTAACCGGTCAATTAGCATAGTCTTCGCGATGGCTTTGGCTGAATCGACGGTGTCCTTCGTAGCATAAAATCTACGAAGGCCCGTCTCCCGCCACTGACGGTCCCATGGCGGCACCTGGAACAGTTTTATTTTTCAATTAAGTACGAAACAATTATTATTTATTACGATTTGGTATCAACAGGTTTCTTTTTTACAATTTATTAACACTCGTGTATACTATGATAACAGGGAAGAAAGAAGAGGGGGTTGATTGGAGTAAAAAGAAACTATAACGAACGTATCATTTGCATTTTAACTATAAATAGATATATACATACGAATCGTAGGCAGTGAAATTTTAAGGCGGCAGCAAACATCGTTTTATAATAACAACAATTAAAAAACAAAAAAAAAAAAAAAAACAAATACTATTGTTTGTTATCGAAAGTATCAAATGAGTCTTATTACCATCGAACTATATAGTTCTCGTCCCTAATTGCAATTGCAGGAATTCCGAATGAGCAATTAAAATGTGTTTTCAAAACGTGGCTCGCTGCATACAGGATTAGCCTTAATAATATGTATTCAAATCTAAATCAATCCACATATAGTTACCATAATAAATTTAAATATTTGAATAAAACTGCCTACGATACCCACATTCTTTAATTTATTATAACCCACTGATATAGGTAATTTAAACTATATTGTAATAATAATATACATATTGTTAATGAAGAATATCACTGACTTCGATGAATATAATATACTCGTATAATATTATACATGTATATCTAAATTTTAGAAAAGAATTATTAACCATGCCTAAATAACTAATGAAATACATTTTTTGAACCATAGCTAGATTTCTTTTTATGTACATTTTCACTGGTATTATAATAATGTGTCTAATTAATCAAGTCCTACATACGAGCATGTGGTGAAATACGGTTATGTAAATATTGCCATTCATTTTATGTAAAATAGTTAACAAAATTTGAAAAAATGGATACAAGAAGGTTATAATTTGTATGTGTATTAATATATTTTACTATTAGTCAACACTATACATATGTTGAGAGAGAAAGAGAGAAAGTTATCGATTTGATTTACATTTATTTGTACACTATGTTGAATATAAGGTATTAGTTCAAGGTGCAAAACTACCTAAAATCATATATTTTTTAAACTTAAACTCAATGTATACAATGAGTAAAAATATCGTAGGTATTTAAAATAAAATATATACAACTAGGTATAAATAAAACCCGTGCAATTACAAATAAACTGCACTTTTACAAAGAAGTTGTATTTTATTTTAATCTAAAATATTCGTTGTTTTATCTAAAAAATAACAATATAATTACTTAACTGCAAGTCATAGTCGTTAACATTTTTAAAAAAGACTAACACCTCAAACAAATATGAGTAAACAATTATATGTACAATTTTTTATCTTGTCTAGCCAATAATATATTGTACATTGTATATTATTATTATTATTATGATGTTGTATAATGAATTGTGTATTAGAATTTATAATAAATATCAGAAACACGATTACTTAAAAAAAAATCGATTTTCTTCATCCCAAACAGAAGACATAAAATATTCTCATGATGGCCAAATTATAACTATACGAGAAATTTCAAAACATATATCATAGATAAATATAATAATATTTCATATTATACACGCGATACACCTAAAAGTACGTTATTAGTAATAACTTATTACTATTATTGATGCAATATACATGAAAATGAATAATACATTACTCATTAAGAATTTATGTATCGAGTTGATTCATTGGTCGGTTACTTACAAACGTATTTAAATTTAATGCATACACAATAATATGTAATTCGTACACGAATCGAATACGCGTGTACGGATAGGTCACCTGCATAGCAGCTACCTATAACTAATGACTATACAAATGATGTATTTTTCGAACACAACGATGTGTAATATATTTAAAGCAACTTTGCGTTATTTATATTAAACTTTAAAATATATTTTTATTAAATATTTTATTGTGGAAATAACGTTTTAATAGTAATAATAAGTCATGCTTATTTTACCATGAGAAAAAAAAATAAAAACCACGTCCGTTTTTAATTGCTATTAAACGGACATAGAACATCGGTGTATAGTATAATATAATACTATAACACACAACACGCACCATCCCCGTTATCAAACGACCCCTATAAATCGACCGAACATGAAGAATGCCACACACAACGCGATGCCGTTTGCCGTATTTATTTTCTTTTGATTTTATCATATTTTCCGGATCCAAAAACACGTATTCCACCGTAATAATAATTTTGTTCATCAAAAACAATTTAATTAAATCAGCACCGTGGACTTAGATAATAATGTTGCAATCTTGCTTCATAATGTTCACTAATATATAGTTACCCACTGCAATATAGTAGTACTAGTAGTAGTAATAGTAGTAATAGTAACAGTAGTAGTAACAATAATAAAAAAAATATATATTAGTTAATACAACAATATTATGCTGCTTTTATTTTTTTTTTAACGAAAAATACGAGTCAATAATTGCATTTATACGAGAAATTTACATTTTTTTTTTAAAAAAAGCAGTTATGTAGAAAATATGAATGTAATATAAATGAAAGAAAAACGTAATATAAAATAAGGTTACCACATATTTGATGCGTGTTATCTCTATGATCAATTGTAATGCAAACCAGTTTTTTTTTTAATATATACATACGTATCCATAAATTGAAAACATGAATGGAAGTGTATTTGTATATATGTATATAAGCCTATAGCATAAATGTAATGAAATAATAACGGAGATAAAAATTAATAAAACAGTTAAATATACTTACTTTAAAAAATTTGTTTATATCATATGAACGAGTATGTAATGCAAAAATGTATAAAAAAACATAAAAAATCATTACAAGTACTATGTTTATAAGACGGTTACTGTCTATCGTATAACATTCATACAATTATATTATAATATTATAGATTGATTTCTTGCACGTATGGTGGTGGGATTTGAACATTTGAATGACGACCAAATAAATAAGAGAAGCTTAAGAACATTTGAAAACGAGATTTAGAGAAAATTATAATATGGACCCATCATCGTGGAATCAACGGTGAACTGTTGAAGAAGATATAATACGGAATAGTACGATATAATGGAATTAGCACTAAAAGATTTTATGACTATTTGGGCAGAGAAGAAACGAAGTGTGGAAGAATTAAGAAACGGTTTGGAAATATTGAAAAAGAAGATATAGGTCTTTAGACCAAAAAAAGAAATATTAATATAGTAAAAGAATATATTTAAACTAGGCCACTCACTAATTAGGGTTGGAACTGTGGTATTTGTTATTTATAGTAAAATATTTTATATATATATATATAAACCGATAGTAATTAGAAAGAAAATTTGTAACTAAGGAAGTATTTTATCGTACATAGAGATCCACGTACTTTAAAAGCTTAAGAACCAATGGTATGGATGATAAAATTGTATAAAATATAAGTGTATCAAGTATTCAATAACACTTACTGGTAGTATTTTGAACAGAGAAACGTTTTATTTGAGTATTTATATTTTATTTTATTTTTCGAGATTATTCTTCAGCTGAAAAACGATTATAATAAGATTATTATAAATGTATATTATATTTTAAGACACTGTAAAGTTAGGTCCATGTGTATAACGTGAAAATAAAGTTAAATTATTTTGGTGCAGACAGAAATTTAGAAAAACACTTATTGACATGGTATAGGTATCTAGATTATATCTGAGTCAACTGCATTATTTAGAATATTATTCGTTGTTTGCGGATACTTTCCTACAAATTAAATATTACGCGTATCGTATTGTTATAGGTATGTGTAGTCGTCAAATTGAATATACAAATATCGATGAACAAATATTGAAACTAAAAAAAAAAAGGTAAAAATAGAACTTATAGTTAATAATAACAATATGTAATCAGATCAAATCGACATGTAAAAATTATATGGGTAGGGCAAAGATAAAAAAAATCATTTGAAACCGATCACAAATCTAATGTTTTATCGTTAACTTGTATAATACTATTGAAGTAGCAATACCTACACTATTACAGTAATAAAATAGTATGCAAATATTTCAAATATATAATAAATTTCCATACATATTTTTTATCGATTTATTTTGGCACCAACGCTAGGTCAGGTTAAACCTATTTTTTTATTACATATAACTATACAAGAATGAGTTTTATATTCAAGTCATGAAAACTCACTGCAAGCACCTATGTCAGCTACTGATATGCAAATATTTACTCGTAGTATCACAGATACTCCATAATATATATTATTATCGTACTCAATAATCTTTTACACTCGATTCGATAGAAATAATCAGTTATTATTTTTATCATTGTTCTCGATATTTTAATGAAATGTTTAAATCTCGAACGAATATATGGTACAAAAGATTTAGTATATATATATATAAATGTATAATACATAGTAGGTAATAACATAGTATTGCACAAGTTGATTTACTAAACATGCTAACCGCCACTTCTTTCTTAAATCTATTCAAACTCTGATTTTTAGAACTTTTACTCGTACCATTTAAAAACCATATTTTCAAATTGTTGAGAGTTTTTTCATGCTACCTACTTTAAATGTGTCTTTCATGAATACAGACTTTTGCTTTTTGATTTGACATACACGGTTTTTAGAAAAATTATCTGCCAAATAATTTATAGTAAAACAAGTGTTTTTAAAAATTTCAAAAATCAGATTTTAAATAGCTATTGGAGAAATATAAGAAGTGAGAATTATGTTTAGTAATTATAAACTGCATAATGGCATAGTTATTATATATTTTATAAGCTCTTCTACACGTAGTTCGGTCATGAATAAAAATATATTAAATACTTTGACTTAAATACAATACATAGATTACCTATATGTGCAGTTAGAAAGTGCTGCAGTATTATCCCGCTGTGGCCTAACGTTATACCTACATGTAATATTGGTACTGTACACAATTATTTTTATTTTTTTTCTAATCCCTAAACGAGTATTTTATGACTCACGAGCAAGTCTTCGTAAAAGCGTATGCAAATGCTCGTCCAATCGTTGTGAGCCGCGTGATGGTATTATATACGGTTTTAATTTTTGTCGGACGATTATATTGCATTGCACCTCCCGCCCGCATATATTTTAATATAATATACCTACTTACCGAATAATAACCGATCGAAATCCGATTTTTTAATACCCGAACCCGCGACGCGACAAGAACGAGTTTGTCGGTCAGACGAAACGAACGCGTTAAATAAAATGTACAACAACTTACTCTGCTATCGCGCATAGGTATAAGTATATTTACGTTATATAGGTACGTATACACATTACATTAAATATTATGCCTTCTATATATTTTACGCGTATTTCGTTGCCGAGACTATCCATAAATTATTATTGTACGCGATATTATCGTCTAAAGTATCTCTCGCGCACATGCATATATATAATATGTTAAATAATAACATAATAATATATGATATTATGCGCCGGCCAATACGTAGGTACATGTATATTATTATAACAGATTGCACGTGTCCGCCGTCATCCTTCGCCGACCATTAGCTCGAATTACGCCTTTATCGATACTATAACAGTGCGATTCGATTCGTTCACAATATTCACACATATAAATCACATACATACACCGCACACACCCGCGCATATGTCATACACGTACACGTAAAAACACATATATAAATAAATAAATAAATAATCGTTATGAGACACATGCGACGGCGTCCATATACCTCGTTTGGAGTGAATGACATCGTTATAAAATTGCTTTGACATTAAAAAATAAAAAAATAAAAAAAAATAACCAAATTTCGTCTGTGTTCAGTGGTTTTAATGTCTTTAATCAAACTTCTCCGGAAGCATCGTCGCCGTACAGAGGAATTTCATTGAATTCGTACAAAACCTTGCAACTCGTATGATTATTAAACACTAAACAAACGTCTCTCGTGAAAAACTTGTTATACATACATAAACAAGATCATTTTCATGATTTTAATCGGGTGATTTCAAGAATAATTAAATTCGATTAGATACGCGATATTATAATCATATTATGCGTACAATACAGGAATGGGTCTAAGGAGGCTATATATAATATTTCAGTACTTCCTTTTAAAGCATATCTTAGTAGTTTTAAATTCATAAACGATTGTATATTTTGTGCATTTTTAGTGGTTTTTTTATCATATTCTCTACTTATACTAGTAGTTACTCAATATGCTGAAATTTTAAGTTTTTTTTTTCATTCTTTAAGACTGCGTTAAACTAGTTATGGATACAAATCCTACTACGGTGTATACCTACTGTTTTGCGATCATCCCAGGAAATATTTTATTTCCCACATACAGCATGAAACGTATAATGACAATTATACGTTTTAATTTTCTATATAGTTTTCGCGAGAATTCATAATAGAAAAAAAATTTACCAATGTTTGTTATATGAGTGGTCGTTTTTTGCATTTTTAAAGACTATATGCTTAATTTTATTGGTATTATTTGCATATAATCGAAAACTTGTGTTTTTAGTGACAACTATCTCGCACTGTAATGTATAATTTAAATATAAATAGTAATGAGTCACACATCCACTATGTTGTATATTTTAGTTAATTCGAAATTTTCATTACGTGGTAATTTTGTTCAATACCAAAAGTATTCATTTCATGAAATTGTCATCGTCGTCTACTTAACGATATACTTAAAAACAAAAAAAAACAAAATGAAAAATGCATTAAACGATAGGTTTTTTTGACCGTGCAGTATTATCGATTCTACCTATTTTGATATGGTAACGAAATTACAAGTATAATATCCACCACGCAGTTGTAAATATGAATAATAGCAATAATAAATAATATTTATGATTACTCGAACACATAAATTTATACAGTATACACACAATAAAATAGAGACAAGAGTATCCATATAATATAATGACTATATTTAAATTAAATTGAATTTCGTTATAATATTCCTATCCACATTACAAAAAGTCGACGGTATAATTTATCCGTTAAATGTACTTTTATTAAATACTCCTACAAAATACTGGACATTTAATTTTATTATAGTGATTTCTACGAATACATCGAATACCTACACGCCAAATTGAAGCGATATTATGCTTAAAATATACAAATAATATTTATTTTGAATTTAATAATGCGTAGGTATACTAAATAATTGTGAAATTTTAATCTCAAAAACAATAGCTAAGCTGTTTCGCACAAAAATCATTATACTACAAGTTTAACATTGGAATTCAACTAGATTATGATAGATTATTTGATAGATGCATTATAGACGCAGACAATATAACACAAAAATCTTAAACGGTTTCATTGTTTTAACTGACAGCTAAATAAAATAATATAATGTGATTATGTCACTTTATTCTTGCTATACATGAAATTAAAATATTGACAAGGCAAAATAATATCAATTTAATCAGATTGAATATCATTGACTGTCGATAGGATGTATTAAGTATAGACGTATTATTTTCGTATATTATTGTCTATATGTACATTCATAATGCAATTCGAAAGTTTTATTAAAACGATAAAAGTTAAATTGACTAAATCCAAAACCAATAAATACATTGATTGACGTTTTTGACTCGCATTTATGTTAAGTATTCAACAAGGTTTTAGAATTCCCTTCTACTAAAATGGTATTATATAAATATTTCTCGTTAAGACAAGATGTTACAACTGATTATATCATCGTGTCCGGCAACCCTAAAATGATCTGACTTGACTTCCCAATATTATCTAATGCAATACATCACGGCGTATCATCGGGAATAATAAACTTTCGGTCTCGAAACAAATTAAAATGGCAACTTTTGTTTTATTAATACAAATACGTTAGCACGCTGTAGTATAGTAATAACATAATTTTACGTACGTAATATTATACAATACATTAGTTGTTATACAGTAATTAGTATAGTAGTAATCTATGTAAGTATTTTATAATAATGAATATAAAATGTATTAGATTAAAATATTAAATAACACTTTCCCTAGAACTCTGTTGTATGATTATAATATTAAGCTCTATATAAACGCTTGAGATAGTTCATTTGTAAATATGTAAACAGACACAACGTAAATCTAATTTTGATATTTTATTTGTTATATTTATTAAGTAATTTATTATTCAATATAATTAATGTAGGTACACAACAAATATTACTTAATGAGATATAATTATATAGGTACCTGAGTGTAGTTTTTTTATCCATTTAATTAATCTATATAATATATTATCGATAATTATAGTTTAAATTCCTTTCATCATTACGAGTGTGTATTATAATATTTGAAAATATATTTACGTACGCACTTAAATTGTTCTTAATACTCTGCATACTTCCTCGTATATATTTATGATATATTATCATTTATCAGCGACTTATGCTAAAGTAATAAATTTAAGATTTAATATTAAAAAATCAAACACTCATCTATAGTAGAGGCAAACTAATAATAAATTATGTATTATACTTATCAGATAATATAATAATAGTAGTAATATTTTACTATCAATCAGAATATGGTAATAACTTATTTGTAGTATATTTTGTCGTGACCATTACAAATAAATTTATTGATCATTTTTACTAGATATTAAAAAACAGATCGATATGTGTCGAGATGTAATTTACAAATAAAATATTACTAACCTATAGGTATAAAAAACTTCTTGGGAAACCTATTCCGTCGTTTAATTTTATCATTACTATGGTTGCCAAGTTCAAATATTCAAATGAATTTACAGGAACTTGTTGAATTGAATTTATATTTAATTTTAACAATAATAATATATAGCTTAATAATAATAATTAAGTACAAATTACAAATCATCAAAACGTGTTTTTCTTAGTAAACCATTACTATACACCATAAACTATATAGTGCGTTTAAATTATTCATTTATTGGTTAAATGTTTAATTTATTGACATTTTTTTTCGTATTTTATAATGGGCCAATAATTATGTACATATATATTATATTATAGTATATAAAAATTATCAAACAGTAACTATTTATATATGTTAATAATACATTAGATTATTGTATAGATATTTAAATTATAAAATTTGATTCGATGACATTATAAAACTCACTAAATGTGTTCCTAGTAAACGCTGATACAGAGATATTAAATATTGTTTAAATAAATAAAGAACAAACATCGTGTAATATTTGAAGTAAAATATGATTTTTCTGTACAGAAAAAAAGAAAATATTGTTATATAATCATATTTTATTCACACGAACACAAAACGGCTGACTCAACAATATATGTTTAAATACTTGGCTGGAATTCGTTCAATAAAAACTGCCCTATCCGAATATCATTTAAGTTGGCCCGAACCGGCGCATGGTGGTTACGCGCGCATGCAAGACAAATACCGGAAATTGTAATATAATATAATATGAATTATAATAATTGTTTTACATTTAAAAATATACTTAATAAAGAACGAATTATATATTTTGAAAAAATATTATTAGTACAAGTTTATACATATATTCAAATAGTGATATAGACAAATGCGAAATGAACAGACGTAGGCGTTCATCGATGTAACAATAGTGCATGAGTTCAAAATCCTAATGTCGTTTAGCTATGTATTAAAAATATAATAATATAATGTCTAATTAAAAACTAAAAAGAATAATCAACGAATAGGTTTATTTTTTTTAATAATTGAATTATACACAAATATTAACGACCAGTACAATACGAAGCCTATTCATGATTAAGCGATTCTGATGCAACTTAATTATAGGGTAAATATGTTAATTTTTCGTTATAGGCTTGAAACAATAACAACTCCAAGGAATAATTCATGATTTTTAATAAAATATACAAAACTACCTACCTACTTACTATATTATATTCTTGTTTATTTTATATCATTATACTCATGAACCACATATGCAATGCGTATATAAAAATGAATTTTTTGAAGTGTACCAACACTATCAACTTATATCAACTTAGAAATACTGAGTTTTTTTATGCTAAAAGGGTAAAATAAATGTTAAATGTTTTATACTAACTTAAATGTATATGTGTTTAAAGAAAAATAAATGTAATTTATTCAGAATCTAAAGAATTATACGATCTGAATTTCGCTGAATAGGTTATTCTTTAAAATAAAGACGTGTCTGTAATCTGTATGAATTAAGAGCTTACTTCACATTTGCGTACTACTAATATAGACATAACAACTGTTCACATAAAATAATAGCCATATAAATTCAATATACATAATATCTACACGACCCCCACGTGAAACAATAGACTAATGATACTTGCACATACTATAATATTTTTTCTTGGATAAATTTATTTTAATACGTCAATTACTCTTACCAACGCAATTCATTATATTTCTTAAAACAGTTATGATAATTTGGTGAATAAAAATCTTAAAAATAAAATAAGAAACGAGCAAACAATAATATAAATTTACCACATATGAATATTAAATAAAAACTTGTATATTTTTCTCTGAACAATATTGAAATAAAAAAATAAAATAAAACTTGATGACTCGATCTGCTGTGTAGATATTTGTAGATGTCGAATATAAAAAATTATTGTGCAATAGTTAATAATTGAACATACGATGACGAAAAGTTTTAATTCTCAGCATGTTATACTTTTTAAATTACAACACGATAACTAAAATCGCTATTTTTCGTTTCTATGCAAATATCCGATTTTTTAAAAATTTTCACTTGTCTGTATAATAAAAAAGGACAAATGTATTTTAAGATTTGTAGGTTTCTATAAGAACAACTTAAGAGAGAACTTGTATAAAATTTTAAATTTTTTTAACAGATCATAAAGTTTTATTACTATCAATATTTTTATAGAAATAAAAACTGAAAATTTCAAAAAATGTATTAATATCCAGAAAAGAGCTAAAATATTTAAAAAATTAAATTTTACCTAGAAAATAAACAAATAAATACTTGATAAATATTTTAAATTTCTTTAGTTAACTGTTTTTAAATTTCAATAATATGACAAAATTAATTTAGGTAAAATTGATGTTGCATAAATGTTCCCGTTTTTGGGTGAATAATTTTTAGCTTTTCCCGGTTATTGTGAAATCACTAACTAGAAATTTAAATACTTTTAACCCCTAAATTAGATGCATTTGCTACTAGAAATCACCTTCGATGTTAAATATTGAAGCATTTTTATTGTTCCAAAAGTTAAAAACAAATACAAAAATAAAAATTACAACTGTAATCACCTATAAGAAGCTTTGCTATAGACATCGAATATCAAAAGTCGTAATAAAATATTTCATACTGCATTATTATTCTTATAATGACGCGGTAAATTTTACTTATATAGTCATATATATATATATATATATATATATATACATTATATATATTATACATACTACAAATTAACGTCGTAATTTTAATATTTTACTTTTGGACTTAAATCATATATTTATTTATTGTTGAACCAATATACATTTCGAGTAGAATATTTATTTTTTTCTCTACCTACATAAAGAAAACTATAGAATTTATTCATAGACTAAAAACGGCTTTATATTATATAAATAATATAATTTGATTTATATATATTATATAATGCTTGCTTAGGTTGCTACTTATATCTCGAATACACATTATTATGTACAACGTACAGGTCTTAATAGTTTTCTATTTAGTGACAAAATAAGCATCAGCATTTATTATAATCTCTGGTTGAAATTAATGCTATTTCAAGAACTGGATAAGTTCATGATGTGTAATGTGTGCATACATATACCTACATAGTACGTAAATATATATATTATAATATATGGGTGTGTGTTTTTATGCCTACCTACAATTGCATTTACATTAAGTAGGTACTTATGAAAAACGAGTTTACAGTAATTTATACTCCATATAAAATAAATTCGATTAGATTTTACAGGATGCACCATGGATCATTTTACTTAAGCCACATTTAAATATGTCAAATCTTAATTTATATTATCCAAAAAATATCATATTATTATATGTTCTTTTTGACTAATTCAGATTTGATAAGAAAGTTTAAACTCGGTGTAATACTATAAATCATTTAAGATTTCGAACTGAGCTATTTATAATGATAATGTCACTCATGAAATAACTTGGAACAAAAACAGAAAAATTTAGATTAAGCTATAAATTTAAGAACATATATAATTTATCGACTGTCTCGGTGGTTTTCGAAAACTTCACGAAAAACAAATGGTGAAGAAACGGTACAGATAATCTTGATAGTTTGTCTGTATGATCTAAATTTCATCAAGAACAATATTGTTTTTCGAAAACTATAAAATGTCGGGTTAAGATAAACTATGAAGAATAAAATTACACCATTTCAGCCCGTCTATTTATTTTTTCTATAATTTAACTTCCTCTAGTTTTTCTAAAATTAAATTTACGATGGTTTGTGATTTGCATATGAAGGTGAATAGTTGGCTGTTTAGAATATTCAAACTCTTACTATTTATCCTTGCAACCTTATTAATGCGCCCTACGCCATAATAATAATAAATTACGACGCGATCATTATATCGAATCGTTAAGTGCTTAGGTTCCACAATCTAATGCAACATGTTTTGTTTTCGACAATCGTGACGTCTTCGACTGAGGCAACTGCAAACTACAGCAATATCACCAATATGCAAATGCACACGATATGAATTCACATGTCCCGATACATATATATATATATATATATAAATATAAATAGATATTCATTAGATTTGTTTGTAACGCTGTAACTGTGCACACTTTTCTGCGTGCATATTATTAATTATAACTGTTATAGGCTACCAGCGACTGTATAATCGACTCTAATTATTTTATTCATTATATCAAAGTGATTGCATCAGGAGTGCAAATACAAAATCGGTGCTGAGCAGCAGTAGTTACCTATATTACGCCTAAGGGTTATATAAGTAAAATATTATCATTTCCTGATGCATACATGTTGTTATTTAATGATGTTTTTGTGGACCACTTCGGACTAAAAGACGTTGAAGGTCATTTTAATTTAAAAATATTATTTATCAATATTTAAAACGATGTTTAAAAAATAACATTTATTTTTTATTAGTATCTACTTATGTCTTTTAAATAAATGGTGCTTTTTGTGTTAACTCGTGGCAAATAGTGATAATGTTCATAAATCATACTATTATATTATCACTTTTGTAATTATTTACCATAATCGTGTTTCATATCATCACATCACATCATGACATAATAAATATGTAATATAATGTTTGATGTTGTATCATAGGCATTATCATATGTATGTATTATCACCGATAAGCAATAATATTAAATGTATATCGATACTCTCGAAGGAAGTTAAAAAAATAATGTGGGATCTGATTTTCCACTCCCGATACATTTTGACACCCTACGCCCATGTATTTTAAGTACGTCACGACCAAGTCGACGTCTCTGTATAATGTAATATTATACATAATATAATATATATATATATCTAATATGCGGGCATATTATTATTTACATATTATATTATGTTGTTTTATAAAATACGTCTTTTGCCGCGAGTAAGACATAACAATAATGTTATCCTTATCAAACTGTACACATCGTCCGCCGCTGTAACGATAGCGCGCAGACACGTGTTCTCGGCGATCATTCCAAAATCAAGGACGAGCCGCTCTTTGGCCCGGTCAAAGGAAACGTCCGTCGTCTTCAGAGTCTCTGACCTCATATATATATATATATATACATATATGAATGTGTGATGCGTACACGATATATTATATTATTATACAGGTGGTATATTATGTGTGCGCGCACAAGTTATAACCATGTGTATATTATATTATTATCATATTATATTGTTTGGATAATACGTTTTGCCGTTAAACCGCACGCGTCTCGATAAATCGATGCACGGTTTTAATTTAAATACTCGTGTCGATTATGTTAATCGCCTGGAACAATTGATCGTGTTAATATGTATATTTATTTTTATTACGATCGTGTGCGTATGATAAATAGTACGTTTTTGAATTTTGGTAACCCGAACGCTTTCTAAGAGTAGGCATATTATAATAATATGCCTATGCCTAGTTACATCTATAGTTGAACCCGACAAATAAAAAATAAAAAAGAGAAAAAGAAAGTTTTTTTTTTTCACGATAAACATCTGTGTCGAAACACGTGCTATAATTAACTGAATAGTTAGTGTCAATTATTAAATTATATTTTTGATAATTCGTGTTCTATGGTAAATACGAGTTCTCAATAAAATATAGCCATTATATTATATTACCTGTACTAATTCTAAAGATGATAGTTTTTAACACTTACTAAATAATAAATTATAATTCTTAAACGGTGTGTTGAAAAATACATCATTTGTTAGAATTTACATAATAATCATATAATTATCGCTTTACAACATGAAAATTAAACACTACTTTTACTATACTATGAAAAACATTAATAATATAATTCCATGTCAATTTCATAAAGTAATATTTAAAATTAATTATTTATTTAATACCATTGATATAAAAAATATTTTACTATGAGATTAATCGAATATTGTACTAACATATAATATTATTATTATTATCAAACATTAAAATATGAGAAAAAACAATAACACAGCAAGATCAGAAAACAAAATTACTGTGCAATTTAATTTCAATGTGTTTTTGTAACGGTATACCTATAATAGCTACATGGTAAATTTCAAACTCGGTATAAAATGTGATTTGAAAAAATATTATTCCACAAAAAATAAATTTTACCTATAACTATAGAAGTAAGTACAGTTTATATGTTATAATATTATCATGTTCATATTTTTTTTCTAAATTTATTACACAATATTAGATTTTTTGCATTAGACATACATTATAATAATATATAACAACTATATAAGTACAACTTGAAAATGGCATAAAAAAATTTAAATTATTACACGAACATAATGATTAAAATTTATATTAATCATTTGCAGACGATTAATGAATTACAGGTGCACAGTCTCAAAATCTCGATTTTCCCGTATCGACATCACGCAAGACCTACAAATTGTGTAAATAGAAATTGTCTGACCGCTGGTCAAACAAGGCTCAAATTTTATTGATTCGCGATATAATATGCAATATTGTATAACAGGTATATAACAGGGTTAGGTGCAATGATATAATTACGGTCGCATAAATCTTTCACCACCGCGTAAGTCTAACCTTGTCAGTTAAGCACATTATTCTAAACGGCAATGAGTATATATATTATAACGTTGTAATAACCTTGCCACCGTCAACCACCCAGCAACCACTGATACCATTACAGCAACACGTCTCATTATTGTTATCTATCACTTACTATGCGTTGTCTTGTATTGGTTCTTTACAAAAGTATCATTGGTCAATCGATGGTCAGAAAACGGTTAACATACTGTATCTATAAAATATGTACGGCGACGACTGTTCTACATAATATGATAATACGGAAAAATAAGACGAAAACCCCGACTCTACGATTATAATATTTACAAAACACGACGCCCAGCTATAAATCACCGCTACAGCTGAATGTAGGTAAAGTCGCATGATGAAAAATTTCATGTTTACACCCATAAATAAAGTGTACCTACTTATCGGTGCCGTGCAGTTTAAATTGTTCCGTCGGCGCGTAAAACATTACCTATACATACCTACGATGTACCCATATTATATGTACAAGAGAAAACAATCTATAAACGCACAAGTCTGTTATATTATCGTTATTTATATACGCTCTAGGTAGGCAGGTGAATATGGTATACGTGGGAAATTGCATTAAGTAAAATAAATTGATATATGCAACAATTTTCCGGCATAGCATTAAATCAATATGAAATATTACGTTCGTTCCGTTAGGTGTATACGCGCACACAGATATATATTTATACATAAATATATATAGGAACTTATAAGCACCTATTACTTTATGTACTGCAGCCATAGTGCGGTGTTTGAAATTTTAAATCGATTGCTATACACGACGACATTTTCCCCGAAGGCGTGGGTATCGTTGCGTCGAGTTAAGATTGATTTATCCGACAACAATAAATTTGTTAAACATCGCGGACCTGTTTATCGGAGTCGAAAAATAAAATTAAAGGTGCCAAATAATCGTCAGGAATCGATTATTATTATTATTATTATTACTATTCCTTAAATATTAACATATTATTATACCAAGATATTTATATACACTCGTTCTTATAACTGTAATAAATTATTATTTTATTTTCGCCTTCAATATTAAAATATATATAGGTATATTTTTTTTCTAAAAAGAAACACCGTCTATTTTAATCCTGTTAACTGACAGAGTGTATACAATAATAATTATTAACACGCAATAATTCAATTTATTTATCTAAATTTTGATTTAATTAAACAGCTTCTTGCTTACCTTCTACGGATACAATTAATATAATAGAATGCTACTGTTACACATAAAATAATCATTAACCTAAACGGTTTTTTTTTCATTTCTCATTCAAACGCAATTAACCACGATAGTGAATTA
The DNA here is from genome assembly GCF_002803265.2 of Melanaphis sacchari. Lineage (NCBI taxonomy): Eukaryota > Metazoa > Arthropoda > Insecta > Hemiptera > Aphididae > Melanaphis > Melanaphis sacchari. Next base: position 92,623 of record NW_020271559.1, on the reverse strand, counting down.
TAAACATCTATATAGTCTCTATTAAAATTGTGATATAAATTATAACTCCGTTATCCTTATGTACCTATAACTACAACATTTTAATGCAAATTTTATTTTCTGCAAATGCATTTTGTGTGTTTTATTTTATATTTATGTATGATGTTATTTAAATGAAAAACCTTAATTTAATAAATAAAAACATAATTTACAACTATACAACAGATAATATCTATGTCAGTTTGTTTTCATGTTAAGCTATTATACAAGTATGAATAGTATGATACATGTATTATACATGATTATCACGAAACATTTTCTTTTCCGTGTTTAATTCAAGCGTATGCTTTTTGGTTAAGCTTACAACTTGTTTATTTATTTTTTATTTTTTTCTATACCTTTTACTTGTTGTTGGAGAATAAATATATTATTATTATATTATTTCCACTAACAAGACGTTGTATAATAATATTATGATAATAAAATCAATTAATGTGAGACATTTTCAAATTATATTGATAATAATGTTATTTTTGAGATTTATTTACGTTACTAATAATTCAGGAATTTTTCTCATGCTAACGTTCTAACGATATTCAATAGTACGAGTTATTTTTATAAATGTAATACACGTTACTATATTATTATTATATTCATCTTTTTAAAATCTATAGAAACGTATATTTCATTAATATTATACACAAATGACTAACAAAACATAAATGAAAAAAATAAATAAATATATTTTAGATACATAGTTAATTAATTTCATTAATCTGTTTATTTACAAAATGTATACCAAACTAGTAAGCACATTCAAACAAAAACATCAATTGAAATCATCTGATTTTAAAGAATGTGTCTATAATCGATTAGAAGAACAATGCATAGATATTTCAAATACTATATGAATAAAAATATTGAACAATTTTCAAAATTATTTATTTTAGTCAGAATTAGAAAGATTTTTATAATAAAATGTTAATATTTAATCATAATAACTAAACACTTCAAATGTGCGTTTTATTCAAACATATATTTTCGTATTAAATAAATAGGGTAATTTAAAAAATAACCAAAACATTTTAAACACACTCGAAAGCTGAAGCAGAACATAAAAATAATTATTATTTTAACAAAATTAAAATTAGTGTTAAGTCAAAATATATAATCCGAACTGAAGCATTATATGTATATATATATTATTGCTCAATAAAAAACATTTCAGAACACATTAGTGGAACCGATATAATAGGCAATGGTTATACATAGTCGACAAAACAATAATACGACATAATCATAAAAATGTACGTATTTTATGAAAATTTGTTGTCAAAAGTCGCATATAACGTCTTATCATCTCAAGATTTATGTTAAAGTAAGATCATTAAAGTCCCGTCACCTTATTAGTATACACCGATAAGTCTATATGACATAATAGTAAAGTAATTGAATCGTCGATATACTATTTAATATATTTACAGCCTATATACACAATATCTACTCTATAATTTTAACTGCAGCAAAGTATAATTTGCAGTAAGTAATAATTATTTTAATACCTAATATGCAGGCTACTCGTATTTCATACTATGTATGTATATAAAAGGGAGTCATGACTCATGAACATACGTTAAAATGTATTATTAGACAGATTTTTAGGGCAGATTTCATAGAATACAAACATTACAATATTTTATTATATTATTATAATAGTCGTGTAACGCGTATAAATGATGAATTCGAAATATAATACCTATCCTCGTATTATATAGAAACCCCCTATCTTCAAAACCTGAAAACAACTTCCTGCATTACTTTTTAATCCAAATCTACCAGCTATATATGTGTATATTATGGATTTTAAATTTGTCCACACCATATTAGACACATATGTCACATATAAATTATATGTTGTGTTTGTGTATTAATGATGCATGTATTCATGTACAGCTGAGGATTGATATATCGTTACGATTTTCACTAAACTACAGTTAACATGATATTGTAAAGATTATATATTATGCTAAATCATTTGTACACAAAAATATGCGATGTTACTGCTTAATTTTACTATACACGTGTTCATTCCGGTTGGAGACTTCAATGCCCTATAAATTATTGTACAAATTACTCCTCGGGGAGAAACAACAAAAAAACAAAACGTGAATTCTTTGGATATAAATTACCTTAACGCCCAAGAACAATGCTGAATAAATAATATGAAAAAACGACCGACTAGTATTTTTTTATCGTAAATGGTGTTATTATCATGTTAATTCGACGCTCTAACGTGTGTGGTCCTACCTATCTTGAATTAAATATCTTAGCTAAAAAAGATTAAGGTTGTGTTCGACACAATTTTTATTGAACACACACGCTGTTTTCGACCGGTTTTTTCATCCCCCAGACTAGGCGTTTTCTCACATTTTCACCTGCAGGGGTCTCATTGAGGAAGTCCTAATCTGATCATGCATTGACATACTACTATATATACACAGTAATTTAGGCCCAATTTACGAGTTTTTAAGTATCCTTTGATATGCCTGTATAAGGAAAAAAAATACATAAAACCAAAATAACCTTTCCTGTAGGTTCTGTACGGTTTGTACAGATATTTTGAATTAAAAAAATAAACACAATAATTTTCTTTTTTTATCATTAAAACTGTCACATTAAAAACATTTAAACATATACAAGTACTATATTTATTATGGTTTTGACATATTTTATAGATTTTAAGTTCAAATAATGAGGTGCTGTTTATTTCATTAAGAATCTAATGTTTTTTTAAATTGTATTTTTTCTTCATGGTGTCTTTACGATTATACACAATATTGTATAAATGTAAAATAAACTCATTAAACTAGTTATAGTTATCAAATCATATTACAATTTTATTCATATTATTCATCCTTAAACAGTCCTATATACAGCCTGTAAGAAATCAACGTTATAAATTTATAATTAATTATGTAACATTTACAAATACAACTCATAAAAGGCCGTTTAAGAAATAAATAATCTCCTATCAAAATATTATAAATTGTTAATATATGACTGTATATAGTTTATTCGTGTATAATATATAATATTAATTAAAATAGATACTATGAAATCAGCGATCATGGTCAAGAATAATATTATCGTTACAACAAAAACAATGGATTCATTTTATTATTATTCATAAAAGTTGTTTAATAAAAAGTTTATTACAGACGCAGTAATATCCATTTGCATCAATATACTTTTACATAAATAAAGACCAATAAAATAAATAAGCCAAGCTGTCCATTTAACGGTTACCCCATACCATTTCAAACATATAACATACATAATACAAAACACTCCTAAGTTATTATATGAAAATAATAAAATATATTCCTGTATTTACTCGTATATAGCCATTTAAGTAGATACTTACCAAAAACTGTATAATAATTTCTATTTAATATAGTTTTAAATGTACTTTCGAAAAGTTTATGACACATTTTCTACTCTAAACATTTCATTATAATATTTATGTTTTCACATTTTATACATCGTTCGAATAATATAATATTAACATCCTATTAATATGTTTCTACTAAGAAGGATTCTTCTCTAAAATATGTCATATTTTTTAGACACCGCACATTTTTGACGGTTTAAATATAAACGATACGCATAACTCTATGTCAAATGATTAAATACATTTAAACGAGACAAGCGGAATATCAATCAGACAATCTCACGCGCATGACAGCGGTTATTGTGACTACTCGTCATAAACAATTATGTACCTACGTACGAAAATAAGAGTTGGAAATCAACCCGCGTGACCGCGTCTCTGATATTTTTCCAAGTACGTGGGTAGGTATACAAAATATCGATAACCGACCACCGGCACATTTTGATCAAGATTGTTCGACGACCAAGAGAACCTGAGGGTCCATATTAAAATATGTAGGTACACACTATACCCCCTTGTCGCTGGCGCACGTTTGAAAATGTCCTAATAAACCAAAATGTGTACTCTAGTAAATAATATTTGATTTCTGCGTCTTGCTGCATAATGTTATGCGATCGCATACCAATAATACATATAATATTAAATTTCTGTCACGTGTTTGGTTTTATTTTTTTTTTAAATAAACTTAAGTTTGTTTTAACACGAAATTTGAGAATATTTGCAAACTGATCCGTGATTGATTAACTACGTATACGCTAACGTGGACTTGAAGTTCTGTTGGAATGTGTTTCGAACTGTGTTATGGTAGCAGTGATATTGTTTGCTAATCCTTAAAATCCCCATCTTAACCTATGAACCGTTTTGATTGTCAGAAACCAATTCCAAAACTGGTCTAATAATGTGTTGAAAGTTTCAACTTGAAACAACCCATATTATGATATTTTGAGTTTGCGTTTTTTTGTGTATTAAAACCGCAAAACTCTACTGCACATACTTCTACTAGTGCTGCGAAACACCGATTTATGTATTGAAAATTTGATAGAGATTTTGCTCACCGTCGATGCTTATATTAACTTTTATTTATGTCTCGTTTAATGTTTTCACTCATTTATTATAAGTATCCTATAAGCTTCAAGCTACACCATATATTTCGCTCGTACACAATCGTTGAAAGACAACAGTCGTAAATAGATACTGCTCGCCGTTAATTTGAAAAAAATGCGATTTTTTAATAACGCAAACAGCGAAAATGCGATAAAAAAACCTGTAAATATATATATATCTGTTATAATATTATGTTCTTATAATGCGTCACCTGCAAACTCACATGTAACCATTATTACACGTTTCGCGAAAAACAAAAGTGTTTGTCGACTATAATATATATAATATAAAATATGCCCGTGTGCAAAAACAGAGATCGCGATTCATGCTGCTGACTACAGCGCGATGACGATGAGTATCAATATCTCGGGGCGGTTGGCACGTACCTACCGGTGTATAATAACATTAATATATTATTATTATATATACCGATTTACGATTGCGATCCTAAACAGCCAAACACACACACACGTTTATACCCATATAAAAAATATGTGCTAATAATAATAATATTATGCTATATTATTATTTTTAGTGTACTCGCGCGGTGACGTCCCGTAATGTAATAATATCATTAATTTACAAACTACTCCAACGATGCTGCCGTAAAGTAATAGTGATAGTGTATTAACATATATATTATCGATATATCATTCGTACCACGAGTCGTGCGATCAAAACAAGGGAGTGCGTGTTTGTATGTGTGTACGAAAGAAAGAGAGAGCGAGAGAGGAACAAGCTATATTGATAAATATAAACGATTGATGACGCCAAAACAGTTGATGCAGTTATACCGTGAGAGTATTTTAGTACACCTACCCAATACCTGTGCGTGCGGATGCAATATACATCTGTAAATGCATAATGTTATTATTGAAATTTCGCCGTATATAATAATAACAACAACACGTGTTTAATAGTACGGCACACGTTGCGAAACCTATCTATATGATCATCCATCATCGTTATCGATCGCGAGCGCCGCGGTACACTGCTAGCTGCAGCTGGTTTGCGGATGACTGACGGTTAGAGTAGGGTATACTCGTATGTACATAACAATATTATTATTATTATGCAGCCAGTAAGTAGGTTTATCGGACGATATAGTAATAATACCGTTAATGCCCACCCGGCGCCGCGGTTCGTTTGATGTGTGTGGCGCACCGGCGGGAGTATAATACATAATATTATACACATTATAAATGCGTAAACGATGACGATGGTAATCCGTCCTCGACAGTAAGTCATACGTATTACGTTTAATAATAATAATAATAATATTTCGTTATCGTTATTGTATTATACTAATACTATATTTTATAAGGCATAAGACGATTCACCGGGTACGCTCACCCATTTATTTTCGATAATAAGTTTATTCAAATTTTGATTTTTGGAATTTATATGTATACTTAAAAATCGTGTGTTCAAATACTTATAGCTACGTATTTTATGCTATTTTAGGAGTTGAGGAGTGTCTTCTGGCGATATAAACTTCTATATTTTTTTTTTTTTAATAGTGAACCACATTTTTTAGCTGTAAAATGTTCACAGATGATTTTTTTTTTCATTTTAATATACTTATATAAATCGAAGTATCAACGAGTAGTTTCTGAATTATTAAACTTTTAAAACACAGGCTTAAAGACATGATGGCCATGACGATATTTTGAAAATAATAATAATCATTATGTTAATATACTATATTATCATTTATAACTTGTGAAATTGTTTGAGTACCTATAATAATTACTTTACAAATTTTAATATATTACTTATAATTTAAACTAATTGATGTAAGACTATTATCAAAAATTATTATTATTACTAGGTACATAAAGTTTAATAGGTAACAGAGAAACTACTCGTTCAAATTTGAATTTAAAATATCTATAAAAAAAATAGTTGCCTCTATATATCTATTAGATTTTTTAGTTTAAATTTGAATTATGATAAGGGAACTTGTATTACATGTTTAAAGTTTATTGATACAAAAGAAATTTTTTTATGACATTTTAATTACAAAATAATACATTTTTGCGATTTGGATAAATATCGTCATAATTCTAACTTCAAATGCATATAAAAAAATTGTTACCTTTGAATTTATAATATTTTTATTCAGATATAAGAAAAACTTATGTGAGATTTTATATCATATTTTCAAAAATTTTTACCACACAAATAATTTTTTATCAACAAGTATAAAAAAATTATCATTTTTATATATAACTCAAATAGAGTAATAACATTTAATAAAGATTATAATATAAGCGTCTAATGAAAATTGCATGTATCTTATATTGTTTTTTTTTTTTGAAATATAAGAAAATATCAAAATTTGTTTGAGGATAAAAAATTATTTTACAGATAAATATTCAATGTCATAAAAGTTTGAACTTGAAATATTCATTAAAGTTTTATTTGTTTTTTCGGTTAGATTTTTTTTCCGTGTATAAAAGTTAAAAACTTATAAAAAAAAAACAGTGTATTGCATTTTAAAATTTTAGGAATAAATAAAAAAAATTTTATGAGTTCCAAACAACAAAATAACTAAATAATTTTTGCGATTTTTATGTATTTTGTCTAAATATGAATAAATTCAAAGCGGGAGGGGCGTTTTTAGTAAATTTACTCTGAATACATTATACACCATTGTTAATCCGCCGTGCCATAATCCGGAAATGTCAAGAAAAACGGTTATTTGTAATAGCAGATTTTCAAAAGTGGTCCGAGGACGAACAAAACCATTCCCTAAAAAAACACAATATTACATTGTAGCATTAGGTATTGTATTCCTGTCGGTTGTTGCGCGGCATTATAAACAAAAATAAAAGTAACGATTAATATCTATATATAGTAATAGTAGTTATTAAAATAACAATCACGTATACACTATACACGCATTCTTTGTCGGTTGGCACATACACGATTATTATTAAGTAGGTGTTAATATCACGCGTACAGCTTGACATCTCAACAATATATATATACATATTATGCATCTTATATACACCTATATAAATATATATTATATATATATACATTTATAAACTGCAATGCATACGGGACCACACAGACAATTTTATATATTATGATAATAATATATAAACGTAATGATATATATAATATACAGTATACACACATTTATGATACGTATACACAAATGAAATGCGTAGATAAAACATTCACCATATACTTATAAAATGTATAATATATAAGACCAGTATTATTATATTATAATTGAACTTGAAACACATAGTAAATCTAATTAATTCATTCTACGATTGTTGTTATTGTTGTTTATTATTATTAAGAAAATGTACTTATTCAATTTCTTGTATTATACTCCTGTCGTAAGCTTGAATCTTGAATTAATTGAAATCTAAAAAAAGTGTATTAAAAATAAACCTCATTTTTGCGTATTTAATAGAAATATTTTAATTACATTTTATTAAGCTTTTGTTTTTTTTTTATATTATTATCATTGTTATATTTTACATCGTTTTACCATAATAAAAGATCATAAGGATAATATGGAATTTTAGGTACCTACCTACTATTATAAGTAACAAGTGCATTTAATGACTAAATAATATATTAACTGAATAAAGTATTTAAAAAACGCATATTGCATTTTGCATATATTATAATGAGAATATCATAAAATATTAAAACATAATACATTGTACTTTATAAATCATTAATAATAAATAATAATTGCACCAAAGAATAAATTAAATGTAGGATTGTACATCTGTAGAATTTATTGTTATATTATCGTGGCGAGTAATTATTTAAATAATATTATGCATATTATGAGATAATATTTTATTTTTAACGACCAAAATATAAACACTGCAGTTTAATGTTTAATAATACATTACGAAACATGTTACGATTTCGATATTAGATATTATTCAGTTTTCTATGTTTGTTTGATTTATCTTTTAAGATTAACAACATAATATAGGATTGAACCCAATATAAACGTGTTGTAAATATAATAGGTACCTCCCATATGTAATAATCGTGTACGCAATTAATCTTTTATCGATAAATCGCCATACATTTTATATTATTTTCACAATATATTTTAAACTCACTCCGCAAGCATAGAGTCTTTATCGTCAAAATAATAATTACAAGCCGACATAATGCGCTACTATTATTACATTGTACATGTATAATATTAGAACAATATTGTAATACAAATGTTTTACTACATAGTGCTTCTGCATTCTGTTTTTCATCTTATCCGGTTTCGACGCGGCGCACAGTCCCGAATCGTTATAAATCACGGAGATTGGAACGATTAATAACGTCGCGTGCAGTGCGTGCGCCCGATGATGCAGCTACAGTGCAGTTACTCGCATGTCACTTGATATAATACGCGCATAGCCAGAGGATTTCAAGTCCGAGAACAAAATATATCAAATGTGAGATACACACACACACAATAATTTAAAAGAATCTCTAATAATACTTGGTTATTGCGCACTTCAAATCGACCATCTCCATCCACTATCGCGCAATTAAACGTCGTACGCATCCTATTTGTTTATTTAAGCTGGCAGTGCCCGCAAAAAAAAAAAAAAAATCCTGTCTGGACGTTGATACATATTTGCGTATACAAATATCTATCATAATGTTAATGTATTGTGCGAGACCTCGCGACTATAAAAATGTGGTCAACAGCCAACGCGGACGACGCTGCAAACAGAACCCGCGAGGAGGGCGTTACTCTGACATTGTAGTATGTACGTACATTATTCATGTATTAGAATCTGTTCAAGATCATTTTTTTGTTTCATTAAATGGATCTTCCTGTAGTTCTTGAGAAAAATTATTTTAAAATTATGCTTTAAATTTCCTCAGCCTTCACTACTTTGTGAATGTTGTATTATTTTGTTCTCAACATTTCTTCATAAATTAATATTAAGTTCCATAGATTTTCCTAAAATGTTGTCTTAAATTAATTTTGAAATTTATTACTTCATCAATACTACTTTAAACTATTTTATTCAATATTTTCCTACAAAAATTATATTTTAAATTCCCTTACTAATCTCCCAATGAAATAGTAGCTGGTAATACATAATAATAGGTATGTTCTTAATTATATTTAATATTTTTTTATTATCTTTATTTTGAATAATATATTTTACATTTTATTTATTTCATCAGATTCAATTTAATATTGTTAATAACATTACGAGTATATGTTATAAAAAAATAAGAAATAATGGGAGTCATTTCTGTTTCATAATGTTTATAATTATAATAGAGAATTCACGTATGTATATTGAATAAATAAATAAAGTAACAGAAATTATTAGTATTTGGTTTTTTTTTTTATCGAATAGTTACAATATATATGTTAGTCATCGTCAACAATTAAAAAAACACTACATTAGATTTTAAATTGATACAGTTTTAGAGAAGCGTTTCAAGTACCTATAAAAAAAATAAGTGTTATATATATTTATAGGTATTGCGGCCAATAAGGTATTAAATGAAACTAAACATTAAACAATATTCATATAACATATTATATTATATAACTTAATGTGCCGACTATCAGAGATGGTTTAATCGACACCAGACTTGGTCTTACGAAGCCGATAGATTATTGTTTAAGATAATATTATTTTTTACTTTAAAGTAATGAAGCTGTTTTATTTTGACATCGTTAAAGTGTCAACACAACTGCAGTTGCTTAATTATTATGTTTTAAAAATAAATACTTAAAATACTGACTAACTTTCATAATGTAGTTAATAAAAATCACTATAAAATATTGTGATAGTGCAGATATATTTATTGGTATGAGACACCAAAACAAAAAGGAAGATCAATATCTATCAAAATTGTATTTTTATTTTATTAAAGTTAAAAATAGTGGATGTTTGTACATACTGAAAATTGAGTTCATCTTTAAAAAAAATATATAATATATTATTGCAATTTTTTATTTTTTATTATTATTATCAGAAAATAGCTCATATTAGAACAATATTAGCAATACAAAATTAACACTTTTAATTTGTATCTATTAAACAGTAATCTATTATACTCATTAAAGGGTTTTTGTTATTTTGTTTTTAAGAAAAGAAATTTAATATTTTTGTTTCAATTGAAGAACTTAAATTAAATGTGTCCTAGTTGAAATATATAATGAATGGCCTGCAAGTATTTCACAGCATTTTTAGAATGATGAATAGTAATACACTCATCAGTCAACAAAAACATAATTTCTAAATACGTGATATTTATATTCTACAATTATTTAAATTAAAATAATAATGAGTTAAATATAAAAATGTATTTTTATCATAGTTTATAATGTATTATGTTATTATATATTCAAACAAAATCATAGGGATATTTTGTATATTACAATATTAGTATAACTCTTTTACTATGTTTTATTTTTTATTCAATAGATATAATGAAGTTATCCCATATTTGATATTAAACTAAATGCACATCCTAATAACTAGTAAGAATAGTCATATTCAAATTGTATACTTATACAAAAATAAAAATAGTCTGTATGACAATAATGAGAATTTGCAATAAAGTCAATTTTCACATACCTAATTAATTAGTTTACAATAATATATTCATACGTATACCTGTTAATACAGATTCCTTGGAAGTTATAAATTATAACTATTATACAAGAACTGAATAAAATAAAATGTATAAACATTAAAATTAACAACATTCTTTATGGTATTTTACAATTGATCTCATTTATCACATTTCACCAAATTGTTAAGCTAAAAAATATATAAAATTAAAATATATATCAATATTATAGCGTATAAAATGAGATCTATTAGAAATTTCTGTTATAACTGATTTTATTAAAATCAAGTATCATAATACTATAAAAGAAATGTATTTAGTAACTTTAATTATCTATTAAAAATGATAGAATGAAATTATTAAGATAAATTAAATAAAAATTATTTTATATTGTTTGATGTACCTAATATCTGTCTATATTTCTACGAGACTATGAAAATAAGTTTTATCATACACGTAAGCACATATTATTTTGTAAATATTTCTAGTTACCTGTACTATGTATAAAAACATTATTTTTTATGATTTTTCATACTATTTTCCTTCAAGACTAACATTTTTCTAATACTTTCTAAGAAAACATTAATATAATATGTGAACATTAAGATTGTCATCTAAAATTTATTTAATGCTCTTTTTTGGCACTTAACTCGTTTAGCATCTATGTGCATATACAAGAATACTCCGCGTTACTGTTCAGGTTGACCAACTGAACACTTATATTGTATAGATATATTTATGTTCATCACGATGCCCGTAATATATGTAATAAATCCAAATTGGCCGTTTTCTTGTCGTTAAAAAATGAAAAAGAATGATGCACTATGCCTTGTTTTATTGCCGACATAATACGTAATAATAAAACCCATCGAGTTTGATTTACTAAGTGTTTTAACATCTTTATATTTTTACCTATACAATTTTATGACTTCCAGTTCAAAAATCGTATTGTTTTGTCGATAGTACCTGCTTTTGTATACCTCATAAATTATATCTTGACCTCGGTACCGAGTAGAGCAACAGTTATTTACCTTTTTGTTCAACATACCAGAAAATGATTTTGATACAAGTTGGCATCACAAGACGGTGTCTTAAGACGAATAATTAAATTATAAACATTTTAAAATATTTAAATTATACGTACAGAACTAGTGATGAGAAAAAATGATACAATAATATTAAAAATAATTACTTGTAGGTAAATTAAGCATAATTTTTTAAATCAAACATCTATTATGATATCTTATGTTATGTTAAAAACATTAAAAGGTCTATAAAAAAAAAAAACATTTTAAATAAATTGAACAAATTTAATACCAATTACATTTTTACATTTTTATAAACTGATTATTATTGCATTTGTATAGCTATAGTTAAATATTAATAATAAATTTGATACTTTGTAATTTTTTATTCATATTTTTGTCACAAATATATAGTTAATAATTTTGCGTAACGAAATGCTTAAGTTATAAAATATTTATTTATATTTTTTATTCATATATTTAAAAATTGTGGTTAAAAGACATAAATAAATAATATATTCCAGACATATAATCTTTCATTTATCTATTAACATACAGCTTTTTTATAGCGTAACAAGATACTTTAAAGATTTATTAAACACATTTAAACGGCATTATAATGTATATATTTCAAAAATATAATTTATTACTGTAATGAATCATAATAATTTTTATTTTTTTTCATATTTTTTTTATTATTAAACTTTGTCAATTGTTAAAAAGTACAATTTTAATGTGTAGATGTATGATTTGAAATTAAAATATATTTTATACGTGTGTAATAAAAACTGGTATCATACTGGAACCTACCTGTCCTTGTAAATAATTGTATGATTATAAGTATAAAAAAAGTTAATAGACACCGAACTTTAAAGTACAGTCAATGGATATTACATTATTGCAGTGTTACAGTTTATCACCATAAATAATCAGTAAGTTTCAGTAAGCAAACGAAATAAATAACTACAAACTAATAAGAACTCCCGAATCAACCCCCCTCCTAAATCGAGGATAACATATTAGATAAGTATATAAGAGACGACACAAAAAAAAACGATCTTATGAAATTTCATTAGTTTTATCAACGCGTCACAAAATATACATAAAAGTTATATTTTCCCGATTCGGTCACGGTTTATCATAATGTTTTGCATCAGTACACGAGATCTCTACAATCGATCATAGGAAAGTCAGCGTGGTTTTGTTTACTGACAGGACCCGGTTTTTTTTTTTTTTTGTTTCAACTTTTCAAGTGTATTAAGACACAACCTGCATTTCTTATTCCCTTCGCATTAGCCTACCTATTAATAACATACACACGCGCTGTTGTTTTCGAATTCGATCTCGTTTTATGGTATTCGTCCTACATAGTTATAATAACTGGGCCAACGTTATCCAACTGTCCATCGCTGCAGCGCTCGAAGGGTCACATTTTTTTTTTTTTTTTGTAACCCTATACATATTTGTAAATGTATGTAATTTCTTTCTTCGTTTTATTAGATAATATAATTAAGGAAGACTAGTTCGAGGTGTGAAATGTTTTCACCACATTCCACGAGGACATAACATTGTATACATTATTTATCCTATATACCTGCAACAACCGTCTTGAACGCGCGTAGAAAAATAATCTCCTGAGGGTCACACAATATTATAAGGGGTAACTTCGATCTCCTGTAACAATGTAACAATGTACAATTTAGAACACTACACATCAAATTATTCATTAATCACTATTCTAAAATACTACAATAAAATTATACTACCTACTTGCAACACTGTATTATTTATTCTTTAATTTCTTGTTGTCCTAGTACTCAAAAATAATTCATGGACATTATTATCGTATATATTTCAATCAAGATACAGATAAAAAGTAATCGTATAAAAAATGGTTCTTGATAAATTCAAAGTTTGTTGCAATTCAGTTAACTAACAACGCAAGATTTTGTGTCAACCCTATACCTCCAAGAGCGGACACAGAAAATAGGTAAACATATGCCACCTCACTCATATATATTCAAAATGCATAAATTATGTGTTGTCTTAATATAATATGTGCTTACTCTCTATATTTATAGTATGTTAATCTATATACAGTCTAATATTATCGTGGTAATATTCGCTACTGAAACCGGTACTGATATAACCTGCAATTATCTTTAAAATGGTTAACAATTTATATATAATTGAAATAAATTAGTGTTTACGTACATAAATTTATATACCAGTCACTTATAAAGGTACTCTTGATACGAAGTCAATTAGGTAAATCTATGGATGATAAATAATAATAATACAATGTGCATAAAATACTCTCGTATACACCTACATTTCACTTGCATCTCTTAGCATTACCTTATCGATTTATTTATAATACCTATTAATCGATTATATAACATTTTATTGAACATTACTAGATAATAAATTGCATCGCAATCATTCGCCGTTTAATAATAATTGCAATCGGTAATTATTATTATTATTATTACTATAAGAAATTGTGTTTCTGGTTGCGGGGAGGTTGTATTTCAAATCTCAAGTAAGTACCTACCTATAATAAATCGTCTAAAATAAAATCAGATGATACTATGTATTTTATATTAATGGGATACGTGTAATTTACGCGCCATTTTCCTTTGGGCCGATTTCTTAATGTTATCTGATCGAAATACGATTAAAAGTTATGTACGGGTATACACCGCTAGCTTCAATAGTTAAGTGTTCCGAGCAAGTTTTTACTACATTTTGTTCAATATAGTTTATGATCGAAATACCGTTGTAAATATTATAATGATATTAAAATATAGAAAATGATTATTTCGAACGAATTTTTGATTAGTGTTTTTCTTTTGGTGGGTGTATAATATATATTATATACTACCAAAGTAGATGTAATTCCATCGGCAATTATAATATTAAGATATTATACCAATAACATCGCAGTAGCAATGCTACTACACATACAAGCAACGCGTATTTCTAAAAAAAAAAAAAAAAAAAATGCAATTTCAAACAACGGAATAAATACATTTTTTTCAAGCTTATTATAGTCGACATGTTTTTTCGAGTAGTTATTAAATAGACAACATCATTGTTAATAAAGTGTGTTGTACGCAATCGAAAACACATGTGTTATGACGAACGTGATACGTATTCATAATACTAATATTGACCAAGTATAACATACCTGTGTGGCTGTGTACGTAATTTGTGAATCTATATGTATACAAAAAACATAATAATAATGATTATACCGTCAATAAAAAAAATATTTGAAGCGCCATGTGTGTAGTATTAAAGTGCCCGGGGGTAATTTACATTCTATGTACGCATATGATGTTGGATTATATTACAGGGGAACCCACTACTGTGACGTTAAGTTAACAGTTAATTCCGTTTCCGTCCAATTACATGATTTGTTAACCGACCGTTTTAACCTTCGATTAGTTAAAAATTAGTTATAACCACACCATGTATTAGACATTATTATTGCATGTCTTATATAGTACAATATCATATTTATACTTCATTATAATATATAAAAATAATTATCATCAGCTAAATTATAATATGCAACATGTGTGTACCGGAGTCCATGCCCCATATATACCTGTATACGTCTCGGACGTCCTCGACAACCTTTATCATTATAATATATAATGTAATCGAACAAGGAGGAACACCTTTCAACAAGACGTGTACTATAATATATTTGATTGCTGCAGAGTGCATGCAGGTTCCAAGAAAAGAAAATACCTTACACATGATTTTGACAATAGGCTTAAGATGAGAATGGTAAATGGTCGAAAATAAATTCTCATACCGGCGCTAATGGAACGCGCTAAGTAAACACCAATAACTATATAAACCAGAGACACATTGTTGTTGTTTGATCACAAAAAAAAGGTAAATAAAACCGGGTTAAACTGTGATTTCAATTATGTAACGCTCACTGCAGCTCAGCTGAGATTAACGTTCAAAAATAACAAACGCCAAATACATATATAAACGTCATTTGTATTTTTTATCGTTCCAGTTGTAGTGTATAATATTGTATAGAACTCTTAAATTGTAATAATACAGCAATTGTAACCCCGTTTCTTTTTTTCTGTTTAATAACACAAACGTTTTGCGACAGTGGTTTGTTCGGTTTTTTTGAAGGGGGAGGAAATATAAATTTTCGAATATTTTCAGACTACGATCATAACAACAACATTTATATAACATTCTCGCGCTTAACCATAGATACTATAGTTAATTAAAATAATAAATCATTAATCTTGTATAAGCAAAATTTGTTTATTATGTATATTATTATTTATTACTTATTAGGAAAATCTTGACGTAAATCACAGCGAACCATATTATTAAATACGTTTTTATTGCTTTATCATGTATTGTATCGTTATCAATCAACTTAACTTATTAAATGAAAAACTAAAAATCTCATAAAAAAATATAATAAACATTAATATTTTTATCATAACAATAACCACCACCAGTTTTAGTGATAATCAAATGTGATGACAACGTAATGTATAATATTAACTAACTTGAATGATATTGTAACGGTAAAATAATCATGATTATCTTTTTTTTTAAATAATTCAATACTTATGTATGTTCATATTTATGAAAATGTTTGGAACATTTGTAAAACTATACATTTTGTTTAAACACTATTGCTTTATAATATATTGTAACAAAAACGACAATATATTTAAATTGAAAATAATAACAATGTATACTTATACTACAGCGCCAAAAAGTTGTAGACAACACGTCGTAAAATATTTTTAACATGATATATTAATATACATTGTTATTACGAATTCTGTTCTAGGAGTATAATAAAAAAACGCATTCACATAATTGAATTTTAAGGATGTATTTTTCAAGAATTTAGAATAAGATACCAGCGTTTGTACCACACGCACAACAATGTTGTAATATATACATGTAAAAAGTATATTTTGAGTAAATATTCAACGATTTAAAATAATGTATATGCCAAACACTATAAAAAAAAACTTTTTTAGAAAAGCTTTTTGAATACTTAAAAAATAAACGTTAACGGTACAATAATGTTGACATATATACGGTACAATTATTATTATGTACTCCGAACTGCGTGGATAGCTATAAGCTATAATGGGTATTTTATTATTATACACTCGTGCAAAGTTTACGACGTGTATACAGATGAGGTCTATAATTGATAGGGTTGAGCCTATAGATGGGACACGAGCCAACGAAATTTGTCTTCGTGCAATGAAATGAATGGTACCGCATAAACCACCACCACTGGATTTATGTCTTTCATATTTCGAAAATGGACCATTATGAACACATACCACCAAAAATTTTTTACAAACATTTTACACAATATCATTTAATATATTACTTATAAAATTTAGACTTACGTTCCTCTCCCCTCATTACCGGTGTTCACAATTCAATATTTATGTACTTACGTTATATACACACACACATATATATATATATATATATACATGGTGATTCACCTAACAAGCTCAACCTTTTTTCTTCTTCGATAATGCAGTTATTCAAAACCTGATTTTTAAATTTTTTAAAGATTCTTAAAAAGAAAATTTTTAAACTCCTAAGATTTTTATATTACTTGAGGAGTATCATGTGAAGATACAAACTTTTGTTTTTCAAAAGACAATCTCTTTTATTTTACTATAAAATAATTTAGCGGATGGCTTCTCTGAAAATATTGACTTGTCGAAATTCGACTAAATCGTTGTTCATTTAAATGAAAAAAAAAATTAAGTAGTTCTTAAAATATTTAATTAGTAATTTAATTTTAAAAGAATGTTAGATGTGCTTGTATTTAAAAAATAGAAAAGTGCATTCTTCACTCCTTAACTAGCACATAAAATCTTAAGAATTTGAAAATGGAGTCTTAAACTCTTAAAATAAAATTTAAAAAACTATGATTTAACAACATTTATATAAAATAAATAAATGAGAGTGAAAACATGCTTGGTGAATCATGTGTATACATATAAATAGAGGCATATACTCGTATTGCGTATTATAATACGCTCTGACTTTAGAAGTGCTGTCATTTTTGTATTATCCGATTATTCAGCATACGCCGCAAGATAGCAGAAAATATTAATTAACCGGATTCTTGGAAGTTCTGCGTATACAGATCTATCGTAAAAAAACAATAACAAAATAAAACTATTCGCTTAATTCACCCGACGTATTATAAACGTAGACGCGCTGTCGGGACTTGTCTAAAATATACTCCAACCTATCAAACTGAATAATTACACATCTGGCAAGATTGGCCGACCTCTTTTACTGTGTGTATTTTTGCAAGTATACAAAAATAATCTCACCGTAGTATTAAAGATTTTCCGCGTTACGGTATTTCCGTCGTGTTTGACATAAGAAACACAGCGATTTGTTTGAAAATAAATAACAACTGTTGAATAATAATATTACATTAATAGCTTTTTGCATACAGGTATCGTTTATTCTGTCTTATAATGTTAGTGAATACGCACTCACCTGTACGCCCTCGCGGTCGGCTTAGTCTATCACCCGCCTCCAACAGCTATCTCACAACTAATTTCCAGGTGATTGATTCTCGAAGTAAACAAGATATTGCAATATGAAATATCTCGTTTAAACTTATACTCTTTGATCATTACAGACCGGTTGAAGGATTTTTTCTCAAACGTTTTATAAACAAAATCACATACATATATTGTAATATACACACACTGCTCTATGATCTTACTGAAGGGCACGCTATACAATATTATATTTTAATAAAATGTTTGCATTGCCTCTCGATTGATAAATTACTACATTCACACTTGGAACAAACATTATTAACACCTAAGAATATTAAATAATACACAATGTGACAAGAATTGTATATATAGGTACCTGGGTATTGATTATAATATCCGACGTCACCAAAATTAATTAATTATCACGCTCTATCATGGTTCATGATAATATATTATACATTTATAACATAAATGTTGGCCATCTAAAATTCTTATTTTTCCTAATAACCTTGTATAATAAAATAATTAATTAGCATAAAAAAACTTACGAAATAATATCATGTTTAAATGAATTAATAATGATATTATTGTTTTTGAAAAAAATATTTCGTTATTTATTATTTTATTTTTATTTAAGCGTGTAATCACTATCTTAATTATGTAAAATTATTATTAATTCTTCTTAAACCTCATATTTGAATATATATACACTATTTAAATTAGTTAGTTATAACGAATTATAATAGGTAATAAAATTAGGTACCATCACTCCCTATACACTAATATACAAATAGTACATTTGCATTTTCATTAATAACGGTAATGTACAACAATAAATTAATATCAATCGTAGTAGCATAAACTTTTTTTTCAAAAACCATAATTTTAAAGTCGTTAACATTTCCACATAGACTAAGTCAAACATATGTGACAATGCAATAGTAGAATCATTAAAAATATTTCATGTCCATAAAAAATTCAAAAAGAGATCTGCTATACTTCTATATCTTCTTGTTAAGTAACATCATTTAAAACTAAGATTTATTCTAAAAGATCCACTCTATTGGCTAAGAACCAACAGTTAACGCAAATAAAAATACTCACTATTTTTACTTAATGTCTTAAAAGGATTTACGAGAATTCTTACCTGATTATATATGTTCGTAATTTGTCTTGTTGAAAAAATACTGGTCCATCTTAAAAAAATAAAAAAAGATACTTAAATTAAAATATTGATGCGATATATTTTTAATTCTATAGTTAGCTATAATTAATTATTGTTTTACCACCACACATAATATATATAATATATTATATACTGTACGAGTATATAACTCATATTACAAATAAAATATTTAAATGAAAATCGATAAACTTAAAAATTATTTTGCTCTGCGGGAAACTGTAAAGTAAATAAAAATCATTAATTAATATATTTATGAAAATTAATTTTTCAAACTTTAAGAATTGCAGCTTTTAATATAAAAGGCATAATTATACATACTTATTCATAGATAACCATCAAACACCAAACAGTATACATATTAATTAATAATTAAGTTAAATTAAATTAACTAATAAATTAAAAATATTTTTTTTATACTTCTCAGACTTAAACTAAATAATATAGTAATAACATAGTCTATTAGAAAATACCAAAGTTCATCAATAAACGGTGATAAAAATGTTTACATAAAAACCATTGATATAATATGATTATAAAAAAAATAGGGCAACAAAATACGCTAATTCATTACAGAGATTTGTTTTAAAAATGTTGATAATCATTTTCGTGTATTTTTTTGTCACTGATTCAACTATTATCAATACAAAGTTTCATGAATCATAAAATCAGGAAAAGTTTTCTGTTATTTAGTATGATTTTTCAGAATCAATAGGTATATTATATATTATATTATTATATACGTTTTATTGGATTGTGTATTCATTTTCTTGACAATATATTTAAATAACGACTACATCAGTGCAAAGCATTTCTTAATAATATACTTATATACCTATATACTACGTTAGTATTAAGACCCTCTGTACCTACTAATGCAAGTATCATGTAAATTGTCTTGCGCGTGGACGTGTGTTTCAAAATAATTCGAGATCGACAGCCAGTTATAAAAAAATATTCGTTATAAAAATCGGCCGATAATAATACACCTTTGGTTATTTATATTATGATATATGAATTATAAAACAATTAGCCTCAGGACTTTCCCCAAATTAATACCTACTTATATTCCTTTATATCCTTATGACTGTCTTAAATAATGTATAAGTACTGAGGCAATGAAGTTGTTATCGAGTGAAACAAAGACAGTATAATATTCGTCTCCCCCGACGATTTATTTATATGTTCCCATATATGATGTAAAGGTATAGTTATTGTAAAGAAATGAAACATATACAGAGATACATAACAAGGAGTCAGCAAAAGTAACAGTATTCGTTTGTGTCGTTTAAAAATAAAAATACTAAAAGTATTCACAAATAAGTGTCCAAATTATATCCCTATAGATTACTTACACACAAAGCATGTAGTGTTGACTGGCTATATTGAGCCCTGCGCTAATAACGTGCGTTAATCAACACTTTTATGTTATACAATTAGTTTACTTCCAAAACTAAATTACGAGAGTCAGACTGACACTACATATACCCTAATTTAACTAACTAGGAATATTTAACTGCTATATGAAAAAAGAACAATATTTAACATGATTATACAACCTACTTTTGCAACTTTTAAAATTAATTCGAATATACAACAGCGTATTATTATTCTGAAAGATTTCTACAAAATTATAGAAGCAATGAACATAAATTCTAAGGTAATTTGCATTTTAATAGACGCAATAATAATATAAAAACATAAACATTTTATTTAATGTAGGCACCAAACAGTTATTAATTTTTATAGTTTTAAAATATAATTTTATTTTTATTTATTTATACTTTTTACAAATATATTTACAATGAGCAAAATAATTATAGGTATTAAGCGACGCGAAACACGCGTGAGAAAATTACCTATTGGTTTAACACATCAAATTCACATATAAGAATATAAAATTATGTAAAATATTATGTTTTTTTTAAATTTCATTATAGTCCATTCTTCAATAGTTATTAATTATTATAATTTATTCTAAATTAAGGATACCTCTTGTTTCTATAGGCAAATAAATTACAATTTGTAGTTTTAAAAAAGAAATTTAAAAAATTTATCATTTTTATTTTGATTTGTCAAAATCACTGGAAATATTTATTTTCATAAGTATAAATTAGTTTATCACAGGAATATACATATGCTTCATATATTATAACCATTATGAAAATATAGAAATAAATAAATAGTTATAAAAATTAAAAATTCGTATTATCAAGGTAAAAACTTTCAAACAACTTACATTTTTTTTTTTTTTTTGATTTAAAATTAATGATTATTCAAGGTAATAATAACATGCACTGTAAATAATATTACTCTATTTAAGACATTTACTATTTTATTATAAAAAAAAAAAAAATCAACATTGTAGAAAAAATGATTTTATTTTAAAATATAGTTTTGTTACTCACCCGTCAACTTTTTCTGAAATATTTATTTTTATTTTTTATTAACCACATTTTACCCGTTTTATTTCTATCTAATTTAATTTGACTTGCATGGTTTACTAAAAAAATTAAAAAAAAGAACATTCAAATATTTCATAACTTGTATCAAACTATACCTACAAATAAATACACAGGTTTAATAGATTTAATAATTCTTATATTTTTATATCTTGACCATTTACGCGAGACGATCATATGTCGGTAAAATCATAGCCGGTATATAAGTCGTCTGTATTAGTGGGTGGGCCGCAGCAGGTAAACTGCACAACACGATACATTATACAACTATATATAGTTACTGCCGCTCCCGTGTTAACTAAAAGAAGACTTTACCAATATTTTAATCACTTAACACAACGTGCCATCAAAATGCATACGTTTTGAATGTTTTATAGGTTGTGTGCGTAATAATATAAATATATAATATTATAATAGTATAGTACATATATAAATAACGAGAGAACATTAGTTTATTTCGATGGTATATAATATGTAATATTTTATCATCAAACTAACCACCACATGTGTTAATAAAACTAATGTGGACGATATATCTCCATAAATAGTGGAACTTTTGTATCAAGGTTACCATGTAGATACTGTAATGGTATAATAATAGAATGAGGCGAATCTTAGATCTCATAAATTTTAGTCAAAAACTTTCAAAATGATTTATTTTGTATTATAGTTTATATAACTTGTATATGACAAAATAAAAATAAAAAACCATGTGTACATACTACATAAACACTACCTAAATATATATTTATATATATATATATATATATATACGAAACCAACGCGAAAATATCGATATACAGCTGTTTGATATAATGTATATTCTGCGTATACTCAGACTGTTAGATTTAGATTATTTCACCACACCCAAATGTGTACCTACTTTATGTAATGTATTGTAAAAGCCGTATTATGTGTTGAATAAATAATTTGTTAAATTTACTACCATTTTTATGTATGACACACTATAATATTATAATATACTACTATTATCTAATATTCAATGTTTCTATTATGCATATAAATAACTAGCTATAAAACCGATTTCGCCCGACTATAATCAATCTATCTTTCTATTGTTTTTCGTTTTATTTCAGTAAAAATATTTAAGACAAACACAGTTACGATGATAGTTTTTATAATTTTTCACTTTTTAATGTATAAACACTACAAAAAAAAAAGAAAATATTCAACAAATGTTTAAAATCTGATTTTAAGATACTATTGATAAGAATTTCTAAACTCAATATTTTACTAATAATAATAATAATAATAATACAATCTGTAAACAACGGAAAATATTTAAATAAACAAAAAAAAAAATAATCGCTTTTTGTGAGTCAAAACTAAATTCATATGAGTGTCGTCCTACCGCAACTAATAAAGGTTGAAAATATAAGCCTTCCATGATTTATGGAATTTATTGATATACATTTTATTTAAAAAGGTACAGTAGTTTTTGAATCTTTAAAAACCAAAGAAACAAAATAACATACATTTATATAGACAGATTATGTATAATACGATGTATAAATTTATGTAGACAAATTATATCTCTTAGCATCTGCAAAGAGATAAATTAATAAAGTTATCCTTAATTATTATTTATCCCGTGTTTATATGTGTTTTTAGT
The DNA here is from genome assembly GCF_002803265.2 of Melanaphis sacchari. NCBI lineage: Eukaryota > Metazoa > Arthropoda > Insecta > Hemiptera > Aphididae > Melanaphis > Melanaphis sacchari. Next base: position 68,635 of record NW_020271559.1, on the reverse strand, counting down.
TATAACTATACCTATCTTTTATCGTATGGCTCTTGTTAAACACTAAGAAAGATAATGAGTACCTAACTGTTTGTATAATCCACCACTAGGTATTATTTTTTCACTTGACGTCAGATTTATCGAACTGAAATTTTTTAAGTGCATTTATACGAGGGCCCATGTTTAGAAAATATTATTAATTATCGTTTTAAAAAACGGATACGCATTATAATATATAATATATAATGATGCGAACGTGGACCTATCTACCAACACATTAAATGACGAGAAAAAAAATCTATTATCAGGCATGAAACTTTGTATAAAAGCCGCTATTACGTTGCATATATAACAACTAAAAATATGCACAGGTTATTTATATATTCATATATACTTATAGACATATCCCGGGGGAAAAAATCGCAGTATATTTTTTCATAAATCATATTTTATTCTTTACACATAATCCATCACGTGTGTATAACAAGGTGCTAAAGTCAATTAAATTATCATTTATGAAAAATATGTGCAACTTCTAGGTCCAATACATAGGTACGAACGAAATAACAATAATAATAATAATAATAATAATACACAATGTACACATATTTACTTCACTAATTACAACAAATATTATTGCCACTTAAGGTCAATGTAAATTGTATTTACAATAAATATTTCAAACACTTTTTAATTAGTCAGCTATAGGTATGTGTAAAACACACGAACCGGTTTCAACGAAATTTGTTTGTGTGTATATTATATGCTACTATATATGAACAACTTATTTTGTCTTTATGATATTGATAATATATATATATAACTATAATATAAATATTGTATTTTATTATATATTAGAGCAAGGATATAAATATTAAAAAAATAAAAATATTAAACAACTTAAATAAAATTCCAATGCTTTCTCGATAGATTATTAAATCAAAATATATTATATTATTTCTAAAAAAACCTATTCGAATTCTACCCTTGGGACATTTTTAAATTGTAAAACAAAAAAGTATCGGTATAGTGCAATATCCGACGCAGACAGAACGACTTGTGCTATAAGTGTTTACACTAAATTATTATGGCCAGCGGTTTAAATCTTTACTGTTAGTAATATGCGTATACAATATATATAAAAGAATATATGATTATTGTTTTTCAGTTTGATTAACTGGCGATTTCTTTCTTTTCTTGCACGGATAAAATTTAATGTTAACGGAAACACTTTTAGAAAAAAGCCCCGGAAGGCGACGCCGATACGTTACGCAACCGTCGGGAAAAAAATCCACCCTCTGGTCTTGTACGTATACATACAGTATTTACTGGTTATACTTAAGTATAAACCGATATCTGCTGCAAAACAAAACTGGCAAACTGCAGTATAATATATATATATATATTTTTTTTTTAGATATTAGTATATATATGTATATATTTACCGGGTGATTCATTTAACGTGAGACACTCATTATTTCAAATATTATTAACGTATTTGAAGATAATTTTTTTATAATTTTTAAGTTTTTTTTTCAAAAATAAATATTTATTTTATCATTATCATTTCTTAAATTGAATACTTTTTTTTACGACAAGATACATTTTTAATTTTCTATTTCAAAGCAGAATACTTATGGATTATTTGTATATTTGAAAATCGAATCTAAGATTCTGAGCGAAACGGTATGAGTGTAGGTATTTGATTTTACATCTATATTATAATATATGCGCTTTATGAGTTATACGATTTAATGTTAAGATGAGCAAAGTGGAGTAGTACAGAGGAACCTAAGCCCCATTAAATTATAGTGCTCCACTATTCCATTTATAATTAAACTTTAATTACTTATAAGTTATTCATAACAACCTATTTGAACAAAATTCAATTTTTATAGGTCAAAATACTTCAAAAAATCTTCTGGTTTTGAATAAAAAATTATAAGTTATTCAGGCAAGTGGATACCACCCTGTTGTGCAGTAGATATCCAGTAGGTCACTTTATGGATTTATTAAATTTTAACTTAATGATAGGTATAAATGTGTACAGTATACAATTAAACGAAAAAAGATTTTGAGCAAAGTCCGTCTATTAGCCTACATCACTAAAAGTGTATTTCATAATATGTTTTATTTTATTTTATATATTATATAATATATATTTTGTAATAATTCATAATATATACATAAAAGTCCCTATCCTACAGATAATAGTTTAGAATTATGACAAAATAATAAAAATCGGTATTCAAAATATAAATATACAATTTAATCAAAATTTAAACTTCAAATAGTTGAAAAAAGTCGTGCTTACGCATCTTTGATATTTTTTACTAGACTTATAAACAATAACTTATTATCAACCTTGTGTTTTTAAGATTTTTGACCGAGTGAAATAATTTTATTGATATTTAAAAAATTACTAAAAATCGATAGTTTCAATTATCTATAAATAACAAAAGAGTCAAAACATTTTAAAATTATACCATGTAAAAAAAATTGATGTTAACATTTAATAAAAATTTCAAGTATATTATACAATTATTCGTTTTTTAAACGTAAAAAACAAAAAGAAATCAATTAAGTCAAAAACTGTTTTCCTATGAAAATTTCCGTTCTACTTTTATTTTTTTATTTTGCTTTTCCGACGGATTTTAAAAAATTGGGAATTTTTTAATTATGACTTCTTCGAAATCTGTATTGTTTCAGAAACTACCTTCAAAATTGAGAACCGAAGCATTTTCACAACTCTAAAATGTTACAACAGACACAAAAACCATGCACAAATAATTTCGGTTTAGGTAAATTTAAAATTATGTAAAAGAAATATACGTTCAAAAATATTATATTTTCTGAAATAACATTTTACAAACGCATAGTATATATATTTAACTTTATTAGGTTTAAAATTAGAAGTAATTGGTCTATTATTAAATTTAGAAGTAATAATATTATCTAGTGAATCTCGAATCTCATAGGTTTTTGTAACGTTTTATTCAACTTCAAAGAGTTTCCCGAATATATAATATTACTGCAGAATTTTCACACTATATATCTATAGATATTAAGGTTATTTTGGTATATATTTGTATAATATACTATTTAAACGGTTTTTAAACACAATCGCTGGCTGTAGTGACGGCGCAACAACAACGATAAACGCAGTTCCGGAAGAACCAGAGGTCGAAATGTCTGGTACTAATGGACCGCGTGGACCGGCTGCAGTGCAGCAATTTCTCGCGTCGTATTGTAATTTGTAATAATAATAGTAATAGTAATATAATGTCGCCGAGTGCACCGCGGAAAAACGAAACTGCACATAACATACAATATGTTTAGTAAGCAGGAAGTCAGTAGGTTTTATTTTATACGCGGGTATTATTATTATTGTTGTATTATCGCGTGCATTGTGTTTCGCCTATTGTGCAGCTTGACAGTTGCTGGCTTGCCGCAGTTGTATTATGTCGTCGTTAACTCGAAAAAACCCTCCTATGAGCAAAATTTACGATTTTAAGGTTTTGGTGTCCCTGAATTCAGAAAAAAAAATAATAAACTATAATTTGATAACATCTCCTATTATGTGTTATTATATTGCCTATCCCCGTCGTACAGAATTAATGGAAAATAATAAATAACCTCCTACTATGTGTTGCCTACTAGAATCGTCTATGAAATAACGTATGTCATTATTAAAAAAAAATATAATATAACATAAACTATCATTCAAAAATCCTCTTATGTAAGCATCGCCAAAAAATACGAACTATAATAAAACTTCAAACGTGGCAAAACATTGACAATTTACAAAATATTACCAAAAAATAATGAATTTTTTTCAATCACACGAAGTTTGACAAGACTATAGTCTTAAAATTTGTGTCTGTAGGTCACTGAGAATTCTTTTTTTAAACTTTTTTTGTGTCTTCTAAAAAATCGGGTTTAAACATGTATTTTCGTGTCAACGGCGACGTTGTGATATAATAATATTATACAAACACGAGCGTACATTGTTGTCCAGCGTGATAACAATCGTCTCGGGCGACCGGCCAAAAGTCGCGAGCGAAATCTCTCTTGTGATCACATGGTTTTAAATTTGACCGGCGCTACGTATAATATACGACAACAGAAGTATATAAAAATAATTTTATTATTATCGTCGCGCTACTCCCGGAGATTACGGTTTTCGTTTTCGTTCTTCTTCCCCGACGATTTGATATATCGACGTTCCGCGCGGGCAGCGTACTGCAACGGTACAATTTAATATCATATTATATTATTATGATGGTGTTGTCTCTCGCTTTGGCAACGAGTCAACCCGCGTGGTTCGTCCGTCGTCGTCTCGAAAATCGCATCTCGCGGCGCCCCGAGGTCCCGCGTCTCCGAAAGTAAAAGTCCACGGTAATAAAATAAATATAACACATATTATTATTACCATTATTATTATTATAAACGCACACTAGGTATGTGCCCCTTCCCTACTTCTTGCCACCACCACCACTGCCGGAGGAGAAGGATTGGTCGCGAATACCCACCGGGCCCGGGTGGGGTACCAATGAGAACGGTGGCGGCTGTCCGTCCGTTAATACGGCCGGTTTGCCGATTGCCGTAATGTGCGATTGTCGTGTGTCGCGTGTGTAGCTGCGTCTCCAGTCATCGTTGTCGTTCGTGTTGACTTCACGGTTTACACGGCGAAAAAATTGTTGACGTATTATATCAGGCGTGATGATAATAGCACATAAATAATATATTGTCTATGTATAACTAAAAGGCAATGTTTGTGTGCATGCGTTTACAAGTGATCCACAGCCAAATCTATCGCACTCGTGGCTCTGAAAATGGCACCAAGGGAATATGTGAATTTGAAGATATGCACATCAAAGCCAATTTTTTAAATTATATAATATAAAGTGGGGCTTATAGAATACGAATATGTTTTTGTTTGTGCAGCTTCTTTACCATTGGACAGAAAATAAAATACCTAGCTATTATAAATTGATACAATTTTATGTTTAATAAAAACCAATCAATATATTAAAAATATATGTAGTTTACATTCAACGAAGTTAAAAAAAAAGGGGCAAGTAAGTCCCGGAAAGCCGGAATATTTAATTCGTCGCAGGAAATATACAAAATAGCTACCTAGTAATATTATATAATAGGTAATAAGCAAATCCAACCGAGTCGTCGCTCGAATTTTTATTATTTTGTAACAAAAAACATAAAAGTTAAAAATATGATGATAAATCGTGTACCTGCTTTATGGAAAAAATATAATGTCTTCATACGTTGATTAGAAGAGTATAATTCACCAATATGTTCACCGCCGTCACCAAAATGTTATCCTTTAGTAAATTATTTATTCAAATTCTAAGTTTTAGAATTTCTAAAATACCTATGTATACCTTAAAAACCATCGTTTCAGACACTTAAATTATTTTATACTATTCAAAAAATGTCCTGTGCGAGGAAATAAAATTATTTTCAAACTAGAACCCCCTTTAATGCTTTGAGTTCAAAATTTTTAAGCATGTATATCTTTAAAAAATATTGATATATATTATACGCAGCTAATAAATCAAAATTAAAACAATTAGTTTTTGAATTATTATACCTTATTCTTATGTACCTACTAAAGATAATAATCGTTATAATAAGTACTTAATGATTTTATATTAAACATAAAATGAACGTAATATATGTATAGGCAATACTTATAAAAAACAAAAATTCTAATATCTATGTACCTGCTTGTAATTACTATAATTTTCAAATCATCAGCCCTCATATTTGTATCTAAACATATTATAATATACCTACGGTATATTATTTATTATCATTATTAAGGTATATACATATAATTCTCTCTATAGTATTAGTATAGTTCAGAAACTAAGCTCTTTTAAATTTCAAGGTAGACGATAAGTGTACTTTAACAATTTTTATAAAAAATAATCTGCTTTACAATTTATAAGAAAAAAGTAGTTTTAAAATGAAAAATAAAAAGAAATTTTTCCTTTATAAACACATAAGTACAAAACACTCGTTAGATATTGAATAAAAAAAATCTAAGTATTTGAAAATACAGTCTTTAAGTAGATAAATATGTAGGTATTAAATTTTATTGTATAGAAAAATATTTAAAATATCTAAAGTAAGAAATGAGAGTGAGCAATAAAAATGAGAGATATAATTGATGAATCATCATAAAATAAATATCTGACAAATAAACCTAATTGACTTTTGCAGTTCAAATTCATGTTTAAAAATATAATTAAAAAAGAAGTACCTAGAAGCATTTACCAATTTTTCTCTTACACTCTGTATTAATAGAAACGAATCGCAACTCCACAGTCGCAGTGCGTACACTACCTATATGGTTTGATTTTTTTTAGTTCAACTTTAACTTTGCCGCTAGATATATTGTATATAATGATGAACGTTTAAAAAAATAAAAAATAAAATACAACGAAGATTAGCAAGTAGTGAGTGTCTAAATATTTTTATGAGTAACAATTTCACAAAGAATTCACATAGTATACTGATATATATTTTATAATCATTAGATATAGTCTAAAAACTAAACCCTGTACGAAAAACTTGGATACCACTGCAGAAATTGTTTGTTACCTGTACCCACCAAAGGTTTTCCGGTTAAAACTGAAATAAGTTTATCTATATACTCGTACATGGCCTAAGTATATTTTAATAATTTTATATTAATTGTATTTTACTTTTTTAACACTTCAACGGCAAGTTTAAAAAAATGAAACCTTTATTATACATGAATATCAAATCAATTTTTCTTTAATGAAATTCTAACTATTTAAATTATTAAGTCTCGACAATTACAATTATAACAAAAACATAGTTAACTGAGAAAGATCAAAAAAAAATAAAACATAGAGCACATGCTATTAAATTCTTAGGTCTGTAGGTATGCAGTATAAAATTAAGGATATGTTTTATTATAATTACATTATTGGATGATCAATTCGATTATAATTTGTAGTATAAATATACAATATACATATATATATATATAGGCAAATTGGTAAAACTGCAGCTGTCAAGATATATAAAATTAACTATACGTCGTTTATTTATGTTTGATGGGAAGGTACGCCTATTTTCCGGTCATCACGAAATAAACGTATTCATTAAGTGTGCTATATACCTAGATATTATATTATTATAAACACCATCAAAGATTTCGTTGTATGGGTATCCAATATATATTTACATGTGTTATCACAGTGTGTTTGTTATGTTTGTAAACACCTACACTATATACACATTAGTACTAAGCTATAAATATAATAAATCACTTTTTCCTACATTTAGTGAAAACGGGAAAATATATAGATTATAATATAATGCGTAATATGTACCTACATAAATACACAATATTTATAAACGTACAAGTCTAACAATAAAAATATCATACCAAATATTTATATAATATCCCGTTTTGTATAAAAGTTATATTATATAAAAAATATCTATATAATCTAGGTACTTAATATTATAATATTTTATCATTTTTGAACACCAGACTTGGGTGTCGAAAATAATACGTAGGTATTTAATAGGTAGATATTAGGTATGTACCATCATTATGTATTATATATATCATATTTTTTTTGTTTTTACATATTTACCGAATTCGAGTCACGTATACAATAATAATGGTGCAACATCGGTCAAAAAAAAAAAAGAGGAAAATGATGAAAAAATTAGTAGGTTTTTATAATAATTTTCGAATAGATCCATGTCTGATAACAGCGTGCGGTCCAACTCGATGGAGACCACGACATATTCAAAGGCAGCCGCACGTTACCAAATGAGCTGGTTATTGTAGGTATATAAGTGCTTACTTATGAAATGAGGTTATTAAACTTAACACATGCGAAAATAACAGAAAACCAGTTTCGAATCGTCTGGGAAATGATTTTTACTTCGCTTTAATGTGTGTATATCATTTATATTATGACTCTTTGGATTTATGGCATCGACGTTTTGTTTTCGTCGATCTTTATTATAAACAAACGTTTTATATTATTTATATTGTACCCAATAAAATGATCAAAATAGATTCAAACATTCACTACATGTTATATACCTGCCTATTGATAAATTATAAAAAAACGGCAATTTTTTTTTCTCTAACGTTTAATAATATTATTTATAACATATAATAATACTTATAATAATACTATTTAAACATTTTAATTATAAACCACATACACATAATTTTCACTATATATCTAGTCTAGGTATATAAAACGTAGATAAAATGAAACTTTAATAAAATTATATTTTAACTATATTTTGATGAAGCTGATTGGAATAATTGTGAATGGCAGTTGTTCTTTTGAGACCGACAACGAATACCATTTATAAAATGTTATTAGTTATTTCTACATAAATACGTTTACTTATATTATTATTGAAAAATACATTTTACTAATAAGACTTCAAGAAAATTAAATTTCAAATACATAATAAGATTAAAGAGAGAAATTTAACTGAAAAATGAGTTTAACTTAGATCTGCGAAGAATTGTATTACTTGTTTTAAATATCATTAAGTACGTAATTCGTTTCAATTAATAATTTGATAAGTGTTATATCATTTTCAACATTCAGACCAAGAACTTTTCTTAGGATATTGGAAACATTCAAGGTTTGTCAGTCCTCTAAATAAAGCAAGGAATTATTTTATGGCGATTTGAATATTGCCCGTAAATAGATTTTATACATTTAGAACACTTCCTTGTTAATTTTTTTTTTCTATTCGAATATGCGGAACACTATAACGTAACTTTCAATTTTATTTAACTATTTATCCTACTAATAAATTTTAACTACTGACTACTATTATTGTCAATTATTTTATTTATTATAATTATGTGTATTTTTTCTTAATTAATTAAAAATTATGAGATACTATTATACTAAACAAACTTGAAATACACAATTTGTCTTCACGTAAATACCTAATATTGGGCTTTAAAAATTAAGATAAAAATTTAAATTTTATTTAGATTATAGATACATAAAATTAAAACTAAATTATTACTTTTATGATAATAATTTAAATTGCTAAATTAGAGTTATAATCATATATCATAAAGAATAAATAAAAAAAAAATATTTGTACATATTTGTTTATATTTTTTAGTAGTGTATAACTTATGATTTTTTTTTACAAATTTTAAAGATTCAATTTTGTTATTTGATTTAATTAAAATACCAATTATATTTTGATTAATAATCTATCCATAAAATAACTTACTACTTTTATTCTTAAAAATATCCGTTAATAATATATTAATATATATATTTTAAAACATTGTTTAATTGTGAAACTCAAAATATTAAACATTTGTATAGGTAATAATTACTTTACGTATATTAGGTTATTAAAAAGGTAATTTTTTTGCGCTTTTAAGTTGCGTTTGAATCATATTTTGTATTAATATATGGGTATTAGCTGCATTGTTTTGTATTAAAATAATATCAGTAAAATTCAAAATTCAATTATCTTTTTGCATCACTGCAAAACGTTATTATACTGTCACATAAAACCAAAACATCCTTAAATAAAAATATATACCAATATAGTAAAATTTTCTCAAAAATAATACTGTTCTAATATTATTATCCAGTGTTAAATTTTTATGATTGTTTCGGTCGTTTTCGGTTAGACGTCGCTTAAAACAATTACTGAATCTAACATTTTTGTCACCAATATTTATTTTTTTTCATATTAAATTAATTAATGAATAAGCATCTTTCTTTTAATAAATACAAGTGCAATATTATACCAAGAAAATATCTTTTAATAAAACACGTTAGCATTTTTCAGTTGTTTGTGTTTTAGATTTAATGGTGATTGATGTATACGCTATATTGTACGAAAGCAAGCATAATAGAGAGCGATTGTGGATAAATACTGGTGTAGAAAATAAATACGTGATGCGTATCCAGTAAAGAATTTTGCCATATTTTACCGAGCCCCATTTCGTTTCCGACACAACAATAATTGATCCTCTCAATATACTTCGTTTTTTCTGAGAAGAAACCTTTTATACAAACGTATACCTGCCGATTTTACTGCGTAAACACGTACACGGGCGTCCTTTTTATTAAAATACAATGTAAACCTAATGGTTAAATGGGGAATACGATCTTGCACGTCTATGAACACCCTAGCCATCAATAATTTATTTTAAAAACAGAATATAAAAATAATAAATATTATAAAAATATATTCCCAATTTGCTTTATTATATTGTATTTATCGCAAAATATTAAAAAAAAAAAAAAAAAATATATAAAGCAACCGCACGAATAATTTTTCCGGATAAAAAATAAAACTATACGCCTAATAAATAAAAATAATCTCAAGTATTGACCAAGTAAGCTATTTTTTTATAAATATATACTATATTTTTTATAATATTAATCTGTCACCATAAATAAATTGTTTTGAGATTAAATATATTTTTAGTATAAATTACTTACGTTTAAATGTTCATCATCTTCCAAGAAAAACTGCAATCACACTGTTTCAAAACAAATAATAAAAATTAACACATAAAATAATATATTTTATTACGAAGCGTATAATTAAAAAAAAGTTATAAAAACATAATATTATATTATAATAAAATATATTAACCGATAAACAATAAAAATTAAAAAAACACACACCGAAAACACTATAAGCCCCAATTAATGAATGTGCACTGGGGAAACGTCGAAAAAAAATTATCGAACTATCCGAGACGCGAGCGAGGTACGGAGATAATATACGGATTCGCACTGGATTTTTGAACTGCGGCGCATGAAGCCAGAATGAGCGGCAGGATCCCGGCGCCGAGTGCCGGCTACCCGGTCGACACCCCACCAACACCCGATGCACACGTGACGATTTCTAATAAAAATTCGTTTTTTTTTTTTATGTATACATTTTACATTTTCAGGTGCGCTTTATGCACACACACATACACACAACTATCGGTAGTCGGTCGTCGGATCTACTATCGACGCGATCGCATTCGATTCACGAAAACGAAAAACTATACATTATTATAATATTCCCAGCTCGGCTAATTAATTTTTCACGGCAATCGTTGTTCAAATACAGGTACCTACCTAAATAAAAACATTATTATTATAATGTTATATTATCGTGTCCCGTATTCCACACAATATTATATTATATAGTAATACGTGCGTCGTGAATCATACATTAGTACAGACTACTACGGAGTGGCCAATACGTTTAACTTTAACGTAAATTTACCTACATTTATTCTTAGATTTAACGATTCAATTATTTTTAAACGTCCTCTACTGCAGTGTATTTACTTACAATTTAATTGTTGTCAAATGACACGTTATTAGTGCACCAATGTGTAAAGTCTTCAAAATAACTTTCGATTCTGCAATTCTATATTATATAATTACACATGAAATACAAATCGAAGTGCTTTTAAATCTTATTCACCTAAACCTAACGAATATAATTATTAAGTAGGAAAGTGCTTATCATCATACAGCTGTATCCCAGTATGTGTTCATATTTTGTATTGAAGTTTGTCAATTAGATGAAGTTAAATAGTCATTACACGAAATATTGTTATGCAATTAAATAATATAATATGTATTTTATTAAAATTGGAAATTCATAAATTTCATATATCATAAAAAATGAAATATTACATATTTATACGTCAAGAATAGGTCGTGAATAGTGCAGCTACGTGTTAAAATATTATAATATATATTATAAGTACAATAAATCTTTCTAACAAATTACTGAATTTTTTTAGGATTATATTATATTGAAATATACATGGAACATGATGAAATACGTCACCACAAACTATGTATTATAATTGAATATAATCACAATAAAACAAAATCGTTTACCTTGATCGTTGTACTTTTAAATAACGTTATTGTTAAATAAAATTGTTCAAAAATTGAAATCATTTTATAATAAAATTACATTAGAGCAATATCGTTTTCTTGTGGCCGCCCCAGTACAATTTTATGCTTATTGGATAAATCAACACATATAAGTATACTTTCAATTACCTACCATTAATATAAAAAACTTAATGATGAATAATAAATTAGTTGATATAAATAACACATACGCCCACGTTTTCATGCGTGTAGGCGTTGAAAGTATAAGTTACATATCAATTCGCAGACACCAAAATATATAACTATTTTTTAATTAGAAAAAACATTTTAGCGAATACATTCTTACAAATTGTTTTTACTTATTTGAATATCAACCAGTTCGTAAGTCTTCTTTTAAACCAGTTTGTGTTACCCCACTATAGAATATTTACATTTTTGCGTTATTTTATAATTATTGCCATTTTGACCTTCCGATAAAGTGATGCGATTCTACCGGAGCCACTTGTCACAGACATGTTGTTCGTTAATGACAAGCAACATCATGTGCTAATAATTTTGAAACATATGTAATAGTGTTTGAAAAAATGTATGAATGCCTAACTACGAATTCATTTCAAAATCATATTGTTCCTAAAAACTTAATACGATTATACAGTTTATACAGAAATACCGAAACAAGTAGGTATATACTACAAGAGTAATAAAAATAGTAAATAATAATTAGATAGGTACATTAGGTACAATTATTTTAAACTTGACTAGAATTACTAAAAAAAAAAAGTTAGAACGGTAAATTGTAATAGTTTATCAAACAAGAAACTATTTCTACCTATTTCAAAATTGCATCGTCTACGTAAATAATTACAAAACATTATTAAAAACTTTTTTAAATATATATTAAATAAACATGAAATGTGTAAAGTATAAATATAATTAAAAACTGAAAATTGAAAAAAAAAATATTCTATTGATTACTGATGTATAATATATTTCTCGATAAGTTACTAATGAGCAAATAAAATAAAACAAATATAGAAATTATTATTATGAATCATTGCTTCAATTCTTTATTTGTTTTGAAACATAAATATGAATGTAGGTATGTTATATAATAAATAAAATATGATTTTACTATAAACATCATAATTTTTAAAATAAACTCAAATTTTCATACGTTAAATGAATCTTAACTTTCCTAGCATTCTAAAATTACCATGATATAATTTGTTAATAATCATATCAACTTTGTCTTTTGGTTTCAAACATCTAATATAGTTCATTTTTTTTTCACTTTTATAATAACATAATATATTAATTTCAAAAACGTATTACGGTTAATATTGCAGTATAGCTTAATATTATACATTTTATTCGTATTGACTATTGAGTTATATAAGGTGGCTAACGTATCAAATAAAATGAGTATAATATATTGTATTATATAAGATCTCACATGTTTATACATCATATGAATACAAAAGAAAATCTCTTGAATGAATATTTACTTTAAAAATAAATAATATAATTTCCATTAATAAGAAGCCGAATTTATTTGTAGTTCAAGTTTAAGTATTAGAATTTAAAAAAATTAATAAAAAATTGTTAATTTAATAATAAAATGATTATTAAATTCATTTAATATAATATATACACCATTTATTGAAATACGAATAAAAAATATAGTAGGTATTTTAATAATTTTATTTTAACTATACTTACAACAAAATAATATCATTTCTATCCAATATTGCAAATAAATCTATGTATTTATCTATTTAATAATACTAAATAGGAACAATAAATATACATAGAATACCAAAGATTAGGTTATTTTACTATTACTACTTACTATACACTTGACGAAAATCACTCGTGTAGGTACCTACATATAAATAATACTATTGTGTAATAACATCACTAATCATTTGTGATTTATATTACTTATGTCACCTTCTACAACATAATATTTTATTATTCTGCATTTAGGTTGGTATGCGCTTTAGAATTACTGTCAAGAATCTCGAAAAAACTTATAAATAAAATTTCCTAATGGTTTTTATTTTAAAAATTATTGTTTAGCAATATTAAAGTTTCCATTTTTTTTTTTTTTTTTTGTTTTTTGTTATCGACTAACTAATCTAAACCTTTTTAATGACACAATACATTGAAAATTTCGTAAAATACAATTATCTGTTCATATTTTTTTCAGAGATACCGAAAAAATAATAATGTCATTATACAAGTTTATTGTTATCAACATCATTATACTGCAGGCATTTAAACGCTAGAAGTACATTAAAAGGACATTTAATCATATTATATATGCAATATGTAAACGTTGGAAATGACATTCATGAAAAGTTATGTGAGTTCACAGGAAACAATAAAAATATTACACTTCTTGGCGTCCTTTAAACAATGTGTGTTATTTAATCATGTACAGTAAAACATATAGTAAAAAGTCTAAATCATTTTTACGTTATTTTTTAATCTTGTATTATTCTTATTATAATAATATTAATATGATTGATGTATTTAACATTTTTTTTAAAAACCTTTTTCCAGACCAGAAATAACTGTATGTAGGCAATAAAACATTTCCGGCACAGTCTCCAAATTACATTAAAAACAGACAAGTCCATCCAGTTCAAGTAACATTTCATAATAGACGAAACGATGTGTTATAATAAACATGACGTTGAGATCTCTGTTGCAACTGCTATGATATTCTATTGATATATATGATAGACACTGCACTACTACAATAACATACTGCAGAAGTTCAATAATGCAACTTGCAATTTGCAAAGTCCTATCTATATCAATCATTGTTTATTAAATAATTAAAAAAATTATGTTTCTTGAACTCTTAAATCTTAATGTTTTCTGTGTTTGTGTTTTGATGATTTAGCTATTTAGTAATTTAAATACATATATATTCTAATGATTTGAGTTTTATAAGATATGTACTAAATAAAATTAGAATTTAAATTATAAACGATATTTAATTAGATACTCAATAAGCAGTACACTTTAACTAATAGATAGAATTTATATTTTATACAACACGATTTAAAAAGTATACTTAAAATGCCATAATATAATATATATAAATATACAAGAACAATTTTTTGTTATTAAATTATATTAAATATAAATATTTAAATTTATAAATAAATTAGCAAGTGATAATTGATAAAGATAACCAAAATAGATGTCTATTTTATTCTGTTATACCTATTTCTTGACATTTAATAAAAATATTCAAATGCTAATTTTCCTGTCTCCTATTACAATTTATTAAATATAAAGTCACTAGTAATGTTTGTCATAAACACTAATTAAATCACCACATTAAAAAATAAGAAATATAAATGACAAAAACCACTTATCATTTTGATACCTATACATACTTTATATCTGTTGCAAAATTAAAAAAAAAAATTACCATTTTAGTTAAATTCGATTAATATTATTATTATTATTATTATTATTATTATTCACAGATCAATCATTTATTAACCTTATAACAAAACCATAAGTATTAGGTACATCTCCATGTATACCCTCTTTTATCATTTAAATATTAATAATTGTTAAATTAATATTAATTAATTAATTATTCCCGATATTTATTTAGTCGTTTATTAATGTAGAAATTATAAAATATAAAAAATAATAAAGAAAACATTTACATTTTTATTCGAAAACCGTGGAGGCACCTAACGTATAGGTATTCACAAATCACAAGCAGGTGGTCCCATATTAATTCAAGTGTTCAAAAAGGTTCCAGATAAAGAGCCTAGAGCAGTATTTTAATAATGTTATTATCATAATTATTTCATGAACACAAAATATAGGGGATTGGTATAAAAAAACACATGATGATATAATCATATTGACGATAGTCTACCATTAAAGTACCAAGTTATATATTTTTTTGACAGTCAATATACCTATTTAATTAGAAGACAGTAGTTGTTTTTCAATTACAGTTACGTTAATAAACCAACTGTATGATATGTTGATAGCTAAAATAAAACTAAATAAATGGACCTGTATAATTTATTAAAACCTTACCTATATAATATAGAATAATCAATAAAATACATATCATTTTCGTTCTTAATCTGATTAATAATTATATAAACTATATTTTAAACAAATCAAATTAAACTTACCTATACTAGCTAGGTGTACATTTATATATAATATTATACTATACAAGTTAGTTTTATTATAGTTTATTGAACGGATGTACAATTTAATTTATCTATAGTAATATTAATTTTACAAAACCATATTGCTTTATAAATGTAATTAAATTAAAATATTAATTAAAAACCTCATCACATAGATTTTTTCTCCATAGGTACATGAAATAACATAAATTAATTATTTGAACAATATTTAATTTAATGTGATCCATAGTTCATTTAATTTTGTCTTAAATGTTATCGCTTAAAATACAATATTCCAGTTAATGTGACTATTAGGTTTATTATTTTTACTTCAATTGTTGTTACAATCTAAATATTATATAATATATACTAATTTCTATAAACAATTAATAAAAAATGTGTATAAAATACACAAAGCTTTAAAATAGGTATCTATAAAAAAAAAGGTCATTAAAATTTACTTTATTTGGGTGTACCTATAGTATTTTGCTTTGTACCTAATTATGATGTTAAAAAAATTACGATTTACTAGTTAATAAGTACGTTGCAAATATAAAATCGTTCAATATTTTTTATTGTTATCTATATATGTTTTTTTTGTGCTTATATATTGAACATAAAACTAAAGAAATTAAAAAGAATAAAAAAACTATCTTATAAATGTATTATTATTATTATTATTGTATTTATAAAAATTATTATAAAGTGTAAATGAAAATTATATAAATATTAAAATACGGATGTATATAAATTTCTATTGAGATAAATTACCTACATATCTATCAATAGGCGTTATTCCCAGCAAACATCACTTTTCTTGTATTTACTTCAAGCTGAATTTTTAATCTAGGTGTCCATCGTTTTATTTTAATTTAATAACTACTGTATAATTTAATACAATGTTTTCCAAAATTATTTATGAAAACTCAATCTTAGGTTTTCATTTTCATATAGGCGAAACTTGGACCTTACTTTACTGTTTCCACAATTCATTTTTAAACATTTTTCTGTTATTTCACTTTATATCCTCCTATACTTAAATTTAAATTTATAAATTTATGAAAAAATGTCAAATATTATAGTCATGTGAGTCTTCGTGAAAAACATTTTTATGATTTTCATTTAATAGTGGAAACGGTTCCTTTAATTTATTATATACTGAGAAGACATAATTTTGAAATCCACGAAGATCAACATATTTAAATTACATCCCATATATATATTTGTAAGAATATTTTTTTAATTTTAAATATACATAAAAATTTACTCACCAATTTATAACTAAAACCATCAAAGAGATATAGCATGAATATTAACAATTAACAACAAATTCAAAAGATAGTTTTACAAATTATTTTGAATATATTAATTTTTTAGGTAATAAAAATAGTTAAAAGTAGCTTACACGCAATATATAAATATATCATAAAAGATTATAAATAATACATAATGAAAATCTCAATATTTAAGAAACGCTATTATATAGTAATAGTAATTAAAATCTTTACAAAAAAATGACAATACTTATCTATCGAATATCACTCACTTGGATAATACGTAAGTATTAACGCAATAACACGTAAATTACATAAAATAGGTTTATGTATTACACTTTATGTAAATTAAGTGATCGGTGGCGCTTATTAACATCAAAATGTAACACTTTTATTGTGTTCATGCTATTGGACGTGGCTGAAAGTGGTCAGACACAATCTATCAAATATTTGATATACTACTAAAAAAATTAAAAAAATATTAAATGATTCATTTTGCTAGCATGCAATTTGCAAGTCATATAATAGATACAAATCAATAAAAATTAATCGTAAAAATCATTCTGATATACAGTAGATTGTTAATGTACCTAATCGTAAAGTATAGATGTGATAATTAAATATATAATTCATCTATTTGTATCGCTTTAATAAATGTGTCAAATTTAAATTCAGTAATAAAAAATATTATGAATCACTGCTTACAAAAAATGATACTGAAAAAGTGTGTCAGCCACTATATTTTTTAGAATATTTTATAATTTATTTAAAGTGCTAATAGTAATTCATTTATTTATTAAGTTGAACAAATCTTTGCTGAAAACAAATAATCAGTAGGTATATTAAGACTGTAGATATATAGATACTAGGTTTAAGTAATACTATAGTTATTATTATAATATCATATTTGTTAACATCTATACCAACATAGCCAGTACTTCTACGTATGAATAGGTTCATAATTTCGTATAAATAGCTTAAAATTAGTTTAAATATTTTGAAAACTATTCTTTATACATTTGTGCACAAAAAAAAAAAAAAAAAAATAGTTTACATAAGTAATGGCGTAAAGTTTCAAATCTATACGTTTAATATTTCTTGGGAGGGAGACTAGTAGCGACTGTAAACGTGATATACTCAAGCATTGAAAACATTTCATTTTTAAATTAGCATTGATTATACAATAGACATGTCACGTATGTTTGCCTTTTAAAACAAAATTATTTATTATTGTTCAAAATGACTAATGAACAACATGACAAAATATTTTTCTTTTTTTCCATGTCAAAAAATTGTAGAAATAAGATACGTTATAATAAAAAGCTATGTAAAGGGACAAAAATATCAATGATTAATTTATAAGTGCATATGTTGATATGTGTACATGTAACAAGTTAAGACAACTATTTAGTGGTAGTTAGAATGAGACCAATAGCAAACCCAAAAAATTGTTGAACCATCAGTATATACGAAAAGATCTAGAGAGATTTGAAATTACAAAAGTTATATTATAATAAACCATATGATAATAATTTTGTCATCAACATCTATTGAATAATGAGTGATGACTTACATTTGAATAGAAAGTATTGAGTACCTAACATTAGTATTAATAAATTATTAATTCTTAATCTGTTAAGCTTATGCATTGCTATCTGAGTATTTAAGTTAAGTGCTTTGTAAATTTTATAACATCGCCAAAAAAATTTAAAACTTACACTAGTATGAAGGACAAAATTCAATACTTTGCTGAACTCCAAGCAGGGAAACGCAGGGGTACAATAAGTACGCGTCCATTTTGATATGTACTTTGTGATCATGAATTTCATGACGCTATCTTGTGGTAAGATATTAACTACGTTGCAACACAATGTTATACTCATACTCGTATGCGCCCGACACATATTGTTATGCAATCTAAAATACATAGATTTTTACGAAAAACAGTCACAGCTTTGGTCTCCCAACTCCACACCAAATTAATATATTTTAAGATATGAAAAAACATAATTATACTATTATGTTAAAATTACTTTAACATCACGATAAACTAAGTAGTGGATAAAACCATAAGATTACACAAAAACATCAAGTGATTTTTGAAAAAAAAATATAATACTGCTGTAACTAGCTGAATTCTATGATTATTAATTAGTAAGTGGCATAATACAATTTTAGCGCAATTTATTCCGTATAATATTTAGTATTTACCAAAGAGTGGAACTTATCAGAATGAAATCATGTTTCACGATAAAAATTTTCTTCAATAGACATTTGTTTTAAAAAATGTTTGATCCAAACATTAATACATACCTATATTATTATATTTATCATGAATGTTTATGTCTTATAACATTGTATATTTTACAAATACATTAAGAAACCTAATATTGTTTTTATTCAATAATTTTAATTGCAGAAATAAGTGAAGTTTGTTGTTAAATCCTATAGTTGAAGGTTTAAATACGGAAAAAATAGCTACACTTAATATTTTCCATGTTAATATACAAAATTATATATGGTAAATGAAGGATAAATGGGCAATAAGCTAATAATATATAACCCATTTATTTTTTTTAATCTAAAAAAGAATATATTATATCTGTATATGTATATCTTTAATCAAATTTATCTCAATTTAAGACCCATAATTTTATTATTAAAATTATAAGATAAAAAAATTAAGTAATTTGGTGTAAATTTTAACTTCCTTATTACTATTTATTTTTGAATTACAATAAAAAATTCCTTGAGAAGAAATAGATATTTTACTATATTGAGTATAATGCAATGTCATTAAAATATGGACTTCAAACAGTTCAAACTTACATTAAAATTTTATCGGTTTTTTTGGAAAATGGTAGGAGATTTAACCTAACCTAGCCGTTTAAAGTACAAACATATCCATTTCTCTACTAGAAACAACTTTCAGAGTTGAAGATTGATACAATTTTCTAATTGCTTGTCGTATATATACGTACAAAAAAAAAAAAAAGAAAAAACATCGTGTAATGTTTTAATAACTGCATGACAGTTATTCATTGAAGAACGTGAGAAACAATTTGTTTATATTATATTTTCTATCTAAAGATCCTATTCTAATTAAAGTGCACAATAGTATATATTATTATATTATAGCATAATAAAACACAATATTATATCTACACTCCACAGTTGTTGTAATAATAATTAATGCAATGTTTTTCTCACGTTCACGCGCCAACATTTTATCACGATAATTATGGTAGTGGAATTTTAAAAAAAATAATTTTGTTCCAAAGAATGGGCATCACTGCAAATCTACTTCTCTCTACTCGATCACCCTACTGTAAAAGATATGTATACCGTCATAATTTAAGGTCCATGTTATTATGCATAAAAAAAAAAACCTTATCAAAAAACATCCACGACTATAATCTTTATCAATTTATCGAATATTTATCAGTGGCCTTGTCTATATAAGACTGTGTATCGGTCGGTGTATGTTGGTTGTACGATTATTACTATTATTGTAATTAATTTTTTCTGCAATTTTTTACGTTCGGGTGTCGTCGTCTTCACCCTTTTTTTCTACGCGCTCGCACGGCCATGCGCTCGGCCTATATCGTTCACGGTGCGACAACGATGTTACGTTAGGGCGGGCTAAAGCGGAAGCGTTGGAAGTGTCTGACCCTCTTCTAAAGTCGGTCATGTCCGTGGCTTAGGCGGTAGACGACATGAACTGCCACCAGATACTGAGCGGTGCCTGTAACGCTGGCGACCGGTGTTTCGCCGTCGGCAGCGTGGAAGGCGTACCGTTCACTGTAAGTATTCATCGCCCGAACCGTCAGAAGTTGCCCGCTACGTGTCGCTCATCGTCTGTGTCTGTGTTTAGGCTTATGCTGCCGGATGTAACATTGTGATACTGGCAAGCACATTCGAACGGGTGCAAATCATTCCTGGTGCGATACACAACTACATCCGGATCAGTTGTTTGGACTGTTCAACGGACACGGGTAAGATAGCGGCTGCCTATGACAATCAGATTTGTGTCTTTGAGCCAACTCCGCTAGTTTGCAAAAATTCACCCCATGTAAGTTCATTATTAGAATCATTAAATATTATTGTTTACACCCTAGACACACCCATACACTTTATAACCTGATAAACTTTTGGCTTTGTATTTTTTTTTTTTTTTAATTGAACCCCTTTTTATTAATACAATTAAAAAATTAATATTTCTCTCATATTTCTGTGTACCTAAGCAATGATTTTTTTACAATTGGTTTTAGGTTCTATTTTTTTTTTAATGTTGTATACGATATGTTAATATTAGCAATTTATCATATAAACAATCTATATGCTATTATTGGTCAACAATACTAAGTACTGTAAATTATTGTTACAATTAATAATATAATACAATAGTTTATGCATAAACATTAAGTATCTACAAAAAATATATAATATAATAAGCCTTCAAGGAATATATGGGATTAAATAAGGACCAAACCTAACTTTACCTGTCTTATTTTATTAAATTTACTATTTTTCCACACATTTACCCTGTTTTATAAAAGGTACAAGCATGTATAAACCAACTTTAGTAATTAAATATAAATCTCAAAAGTACCTATCCTATCACTAACTTGAAAATTGTTTAAATCTTTGTTTACAAACAACTCCAACTCTGGAGATTCTATATACTAACTGATACATAACTATACTTTAATGAAAACAAACTTTTACATAATATACAAGTATAACATTTATTAATGAATATGATTTTATTCACTTTCAATTATTTTGAATTTTGAAATGATGGAAACTTATATATATTAATAAATAGATATATATGAGTATACAAAATTGTAATAAATACAAATTCACTTCTTTAAAACATTAGTTGAATATATGTGTAAAGATTTTAAAAAAATTGTATCAAATTTTCTCATACTTTTATTTACAACTCATTTCAAATATTCATGGATTACTATTGATATGCATAATATTTTTATCATATATACCTAATATAGTTATAATAATATATGATGGTTTGAAACAATTTTGTTTTTTGTGTTTATGAAACAGTTATTAAATAACAATAATTATGTGAAAACACTTTACAATTGATTATTGACAATTAATCCACTTGAAATATTGTTTATCTTTATGTTATACTATAGGTGATATACATATTACTTCTTAGGAGAAAAATATAATTAATTGGTCAACTATAAATTTTAAGTTATTAATTTTTTTTAATCAAAAATCCATCATAACCTTTTGCACATTATATAACCATTGACAAAAATCAGTTTTAAAAATAACTGTGTAGTATCATTTGGAATCTTCTAAGTATAAATAACATTAAATAATAACACAAACTACCTACATGAAAAATTTTTGAATTTTAATCATTATTTGTTTTAAACATGAAAAATATTTAAATATTTAATTATTTAGTTTCAATTATTGATTGAGTAATTAAAAAAAAAAAAATGTTGCACGTGTAAAATAATCTTTTGCTATTTATTACCTAATTATTTGATTTATTTTATTATAATTTTAGCAATTGGATTATAAATGGGTGGAGACTGCTAGCTGGCGAACTGCTTGTCGTATAAGCTGTTTGTCATGGAATTTAGAAGGTACCAGGTTGCTTACAGGAGGTACAGTTTTACAACTATGGCATCAACAATTACCAGATGAGCCCTTAGAAGAAAATACTGGTAAATTATTTTTGTAATTTTTATCATTAATGTGTATAATATTATATTTATAAAATCAAGTAAACATATTATATTAATAATTTATTTTATACACTTTAAAATTATCAACATTTACATTGAAAAATTTTAAGAAATAATTAAATTATGTTATTTTTGATTTTTTTTTTATAAACTATTAACCCAAGTTAAAAAAACAAAATTTCTGTGCAATTAGTCATACCTTTATTTTATTCTAATATTAATGACACAATCTTTGTTTCATAATAGATGTCTAGCATTATTTATCATATTCTAGTGTAATTATTATTTATACAAAAATTCCTTTCAAATAAATTGAATATTATATGTAATTTATTTAAATATGTTATGTTATATAAATAAATTTGTTAATTAGCCAACTTATATAATATTTTTACTTAAACTTATATTACTTAATTACTTATTCGAGTTTATAAATTATTATTTTTGTTTTGTATTAATATATCAATAGCGATTGTATTAATTTTAAAATAAGATTGTACATATTGCCATACTATACTTGAGCCCTCATGAGCATTTAACCCTTATAAATAAATAACACATTTTTGTTGGTATAGTATAGAATTAAATTTTGTTAATAATTAAGGTAAATATTTCATTAAATACCTGTAAGTCACAATAATAACTCGGCTTTTTTGATCTTGTTACAATATTAATATTTTATATAGGAATGACAAGTGATGGAGTAACATTTGAGATTGGTGAAGAAGCAATACCAATGTCAACAACAACGTCCTGTAACTGTGAAGTCCGTGGATGGGAATGTGTTTGGCAAAAAGAAACTGCAACTCCTGTAGTACACATTGCATTTTCACCAGATGGAACATTATTTGCTACTGCTGGAAAAGATGACAGATTGGTCAAAATTTGGTTTGAAAATAAACAATGTGAGTATGATAAGGATTTTAATTACAGTTGTTGAAAGTCTATATGTTATAAAAAATAATTATGTGCCAACATTATAAATAGATACTAAATATTAATATACTAAATGAGTATAAAACATACTCATGTTAAATCCAATGTTTTGTTGATTTTTTATCAGCTTTATAACATTACTTAAAGTGACAAAGTAAAAAAAGTAGAAAACAGCTTACATTTTATTAACACAAATGTGTTAATTCATTATATTTTGATATTTTGGTGGTAACAATTATGATTTCCATTTCGATTTTTTTTTAAATCCAGTCATAATACTATTAAATTATTGACGAATAAAATTATTATTATGAAAGTATTAATTGGTTCCATATTATTGTTTATATGAAATCACAAACTTGAAACTTTACAAAATTATTTGAGATTTTTAATTGTAAAATTTAATTTATTCCTTTTGTGTTGTTTTAATTTAACGATACAACTATTCCTTTTTATATTTGTTCAGAGTAACGGGTTTGTAATAACAACATTTATTTTACTTAAAAATAAAATTGAAATTTTACTTGTTTCTAATATTTATTAAATTAATTAATATAGTACTTTTTCCATCCAAAAGCGTCGATCAGAATTACTCAATGAGTGCTATTTCTAATTTTGGTGAACCAAATTACGGTTTTGTATACATAGCTCATCCTCGAGCTGTAACACAATTATCATGGAGAAAAACCAGCAAATACATGCCAAAGTAATTTGTTTATACTGCTTGTTGGTTATTATTGTAATATAAATAAGCATTCTTTTTTAGGGGATCTGTTTCAAATATGCTAGTAACATCATGTCGAGATAATATTTGCCGATTATGGTCAGAAACTGTTTTACCAGATGATGGTTTAGTAAATATGAGCCATTTTGATCCATTAGCTGCTCATAATCCACGATTTCGAACACATAGACATAAGCATAGACTTCTTCAACGACTTAAACATATGAAGTAATTAATTAATACTTAAATAGTTAAACAACCTCTAAAATTATCAAAATTTTTTTTTTTTTCATAGAGCTTGTTTTCATATACGAAGACATGCTAAACATCAAGGAGATCTGGGAACTGGTATAGCTGGAAGTACAAGTTCTACAATACCAACATTACCATCTACATTCAGTGTTCACGATTTTCATAGTTACGGTTTTCATGGTACTGGTATTATTCCTGGACTTCATTTTCATTTAGCTGCAAGCATTAATGCTGAAACTGGTAATCTCAATAATTTTTTTATTTAAAAAAAAGTCTTTATAAACAATATATTTAAACTAAACTTTCTTTTTTTTTTTTTTAGACATTCCATTAGTGCCTAGTTTATCAAGCACTGACCCTGAAAGAGAACCAAATTTTGTTCTCCATTGGCTCAATAATAAAGAAATGCATTTTTCACTCCAGGCAGAAGCAATACTAAATGTATATTAATTTATAAGTTATAATTAGAGCTCAGAACTTGGTGCACTTAAAAACAATAATATATGTGCATACATATGCATTAAATAAATATTTAATATGCGGGTGGTATAGTTGATTAATTTTTATAAAGTATACATTTTTATGGATATTAATTTTAAAAAATGCATAGTAAATCAAAAAGTGTCATAATATGCAATAATAAGGATACAATTTATTTTTAACTAAAAATAATTAGTATAGAGTAATTTAAAATATAAATCATCATATTACAAAAACACATAATTCTGAAGACTTAATTTAAAAAAATTTTTATTTATCATCAAAATGTGTGTTAACACGTTTGCTGTGGCTCAATTTTCTATACACAATCCCCAGTACTGGTCAAATTTACGGTTTTCTTTTTTTATGACGCCCATTACAAATATAGAAAATTTGAAGTACGGATTGCACACACATATACAGTAATATACACTGAACAATGCTGACAAATAAAAAGATTAAAACACAACGCTGGCCAAATTAAAAATAGTTGAAAATGAATGTAAAAATAACGCCTTAAGGTGTCATCCCGCAGCGAACGTGTTAGTATATGTGTATACAATTTTTAAATAAATAAAATCACTTAAAGTTGTATTATGTAACAAATTTGTGTCAAAACAGATTTTTAACATGTAAATTTAAAAAAAATATGCAAATACATGAAGTTTTGAGCTTTAGCAAATAAAAACTAACTACTATTATTATTTATTAATATGTTAAATATTTGTTTAGGAATTAACCAAAAAAGTAGTTGAAAAAGATGATATGCTTATAAATGAACAATTTATAATATCAGAACATCATGATGTCGAGTATAATGATCCTAGACGAAAACAAAATAAGCTTGGTAAAAGTACATCACAAGATGAAAGTGTCAGTGATGAACATAGTTGTCCATCAACTCATCCTACATTGAGGTAATTTATATTACATTTAATATTTACTGTTATTATTATATAAATAATAACACTCATATTTTTGTTATTATTTTACTTTAGCAATACAACATCTGTAAATTCATTTACTACTGATACAAATCATATAACCACTGATTCTCTTGATAATAAAATTGAATGTCTCCTTCGTGACTGGCATCATAGTCCTGATTTATTATTTGCTGTCCATCCTATTGATGGGAGTTACTTGATTTGGGTAGTTGATTGGTTGGATGAATACCATCCTGGTTCATTTAGACAAGCCCAAGTTTCTTTTTCAACTAGAATACCTAATGCATTCCCTCTTGGAGATGCTACTACAATGTCACATAATGTATGTTTATATCATACTTCTGGATCAAGTTTACAGCTAGCATTTAGAGATGTAGTTAAAACTGCTGCTGCAGCACCAAGCAGATCACCTAGTGATGTTCATGGTTAGTTAATTATTTGAGTTTTCATACACTACATAGTATAAATATATTTTTTTATTACTTAGGTATAAATGGTGATTATGGTGATTCAAGTCTTCCTAGAGTATTAGAGGAAGATGGTGACTCTTTAGCAGGTGACATTGATTTACATCATCAGAACGAATCAGTTGAACCATCATCATTGAATGAAAATGGTAAACCTAATCGAGCCAGTTCAACTACTGGTGAAGATTCTGGAACATTTAATGATATAATATCTGCTCCACCCTGTCCAACTCTGTCAATGGTCACTAAACATACTAATGGAACCTTAAATTTATGGCAATTAACCTTTGCTGATAAATCTAAATTTTCTCAAGTCCTAAGTATTGGCCATGCATCTCGAGCTTCTGGTCATCGGTTCCGTGTAAATGATGTAACCTGCCATCCTGTATTACCATTATTGTTAACTACTTCTCATCACAATTTGCCTGATCAAGAAACTCCAGCTTCTCCGTTATCACCTAATCCGCCTCCTATTGCTCAACCGCCATCAGTGAGTATATAAACTTTAAATTTAATAAAATTTACAATTTTATACAACAAATGCTTTTACAGGGATTTTGTAGTGAACTTATTTTATGGAGAGTTGATGCAGTTGGGCCACTTTCTAAATCTGGCGGTGTTTCAGAACTTGCTCGTATAAATTCACTTCAAATATCAGCATTTTCAAATGTTGCTTGGATTCCAACTTTACTACCAAGGTTTTTCTAAAACTTATTTATTTATTTTTTGTACTGTTAAATTAGTTTAATCTAAAATATCTAATTTATTATTATTAGTACTACATTGGGTACATTATCAAATTCTCCGAGTGCTTGTTTTGTAGCATCAGATGGAGAATGTTTACGTGTTTATCAAGCTGTTATAGATGCCAGAACATTATTGGCTGAAGTGTCCAGTTCAGAACATAGGAGTCGTATGGCTGCAGTAAGAGATATAGTTTTGATATAGTTTTTCTATAAATAAGCATTTAATGCTTTGTTGTAGGACTCAATGGTGAGTTTATCAACTGATGTTTCTTCAGAAAATGATTTGAAACACAACTCATTACACGATCGCATAAAAATTGTTTCCCAACAATCTACTGCTAGACCAGGATGTATTATTCAATTGGACGCTATATCTGATGCAACACATGTAAATTTATATTTAATTATAAATTATTCAAAATCAAATAATAATTATTTTCATTATAGGATTGGCAAAATACTCAATTTTTACATGTGTTTCAAGAACAATTAATGACTGGAGAAAGAGCATCTGGTAGAGGTTTAGTAGATGCTATTTCAGGTCAAGACAGCGAAGAGCCTGATGATGATTTTGAAGAACCATTTTATTTAGTAGTGCTTGAACGGACTGTTCAAGGTACAACTGTACATATGTGGCGTTTAATAATAGCCTCTCAACCTGAAAATAATCGTATGTTCAATTTCAATTTCTGTTTATCAAATATATAATATTTTTATTTCATAAATAGCTTTAAGTGAAAGTATGATGTATGTACCTGATAGTCAATTGGTACAAGATGATGATGATATGGACAATTCAGGAAAACTAGGTGCCACAAATTTGGGTGGTGAAGAAACAACTCAACCAACATTATCAGCTTTTGCCCCTCATGTTTCAATATCAACCATAAAGGTAAGTTATTATTATATTAATTAATATAAACATTTTAAGTTAATTTGTTGAATTACCAAGTAGTTTAATGAATTGTATCATAAAAATAAAAAATACAATTTAATAATTCATTGACTATTTTTATTAAACTATTCACACAAAGTTCTACAGTATTTAATTTTTTTAAATATTCATATTTCACTTTAGATCTGTACACAAGAATTAAATTTACCCGATGGTGTTGATGTAATTCATGCATCTCCAGCTGGAGGACATTTAAGTTCAGCTTCCATTTACCCAGCTTGTTTTGCGCCATATGTATTTGTAACTGCATGTTCAGATAGTACACTACGATTTTGGAAATGTAAAATTTCAAAAACAGCCGATGATGTTAGTTACCAGTGGGTTGAATGGGAAATGATAAGAAAAGATCGTAAATCCATGATAGAAATATCAGGTAAAATTTTATCTAATACTGAATAATCAGCATATTTTTATTAATATTTATTTTTAGGTCAACCATTAAACATAAGTGCAGCATATAGTGGTCGTATTGCTTGTGCGTACAAATATGGAAAGTCATTTACTCGACCATCAAAAAAAGACCCAGAATCAAGATATGTGAATTTATGTGTGGCTATTTATGAGTGTGAAAGTACTGGTGGTTCAGAATGGTTACTTGAGGACACAATACACATGAAAAATATTCACTTGCCCAAACTTCATATTGATCCTAGTGTTGATTTGACTTATTTACATGACCAAACAATTCTGTCATCTAAAAAACATAAGTTACAGTCTACAGTTTTAAAAGCATTATCATCAGAAGACTTGGATGGAACCACTGGAAGATGTAATGGTAGAAATGGAGAAAATGAAACTAATTTAGTTAAAAGTAGTCATGGTAAGTTAATTGTATAAATATCTTTTGAATATTAGTATAATAATATTTTACCAACTTTTCACTTTTCAGGTTTATTAGCTGTTCCTAGTTTTAGTACTCTTCAATCATTAAGAAAATCTATTATTGAAAATGGAAATACTTGTCCGTTAACTCAAAAACATATTGTCCAATTAGATTGGGTTTCCAAGGAAGATGGGTCTCATATACTGACTGTTGCTGTTGGTAGCAAGGTAAATTATTGTTTAATGATATGTATATAAAATATTAGTTGGATTTTTATGTTATAAAATCATTAATTTCTTTTATACTTTTTAATTTTTATTTGTAAATAGATAATGTTATTTACACCAGTATCTAGCGATTTAGCTCAAGCTAATATGAAAGCAATGAAAGAATCCCAATCAGTAAACCGTCCAATATTAAGAAAAGCTTCATCACTAGCTTCTCCCAATTTTGTTGATGAAATAAGGTAATTTTAAACTAAATATTAACTGATGAGTAATTTATTGAATGTAAAACACCCATTATTTTAAAATCGTACAGTTTTAATTTTATGTTTCAAAGCAAAATATTATTTAGAATATGTTGATACTACATAAAAATCAAATATTGAATGAACAGTAAATTAATAATTAGTTGAGTATTTATAATTAAAACGAGCAAAGAAGCAATAAATATTTTGTGAGATACACCTGTGTCAATATACTTTGCTCCACTTATCTTAACCTAAATTACTTAAAATAGTTACAAATTGCAAGCTACTCATTCAAATATCGATTTTTATACATCCAAAACACTCTGCTTCAAAATAAAAAAAATAAAATATTTTCATTAAAAAAAAAGAAGAGTAAAAAATTACAACAATATAAAATATTGTTTAGTAATAATTTAAAATATGTATAAAAAAAAAAGTGTAAAATGTTAATAATTTTTGAGAATAATTAGTATTCTTGTATAAATGAACTACTCCCAATGCCAAATTCTAAAACATGCAATGAATGTCTATCAAATATTTACAATAATACTGATCAATATTGTTGTTGATAATTTAAATTTAATTTTTTTAGATGGATGAAACTCAGAAAAATTGATCTTACTACAGCAGATGGTTTACCTCCATTGCCAATGCAAATTTCTTGGGTTCGTGATGGTATATTAGTTGTAGGCATGGACAGTGAAATGCATGTGTACTCACAATGGAAACCAAATACATGTTAGTGGATTAGATAATTATCTTAAACTATTTAATTAACAATTTAAAATATTACTTAAATATAAACTATGTTTAGATATAATACAAAAGAATGCTTTGTTGTGTTGTAAGTTGATACATCAAGAATCTGATGAGCTTCAAGACACTAGAAATCTAAGAGATGAAGATCTTAGAACATTGGCGCATGTAATTTGACATATTTGAACAACAAAACACTTAAACAATAACTATTGTATTTTGTATTGTTATTATACATAGGAAACTTCCCAAAGAAGATTGGCTAATGTCAGTTCAATGCCTCATTTGTCTCGTGTCAGCTCAATCAATTTGAATATGTTAACTGCTGAGACAAAAAAAAAAGAAATTGGGTATTCAGAATGGTGATTCTTCTAATAATATTCAAGATTCGTATATGCCAGATTATGGATTATTTGAAGCAAGTCGTATTGCATGTCCAGTTCTTCCTCAATACCATCCTAAACAATTAATGGAACTGTTGAATTCTGGAAAAATCAGATGGGTGAAAGCGATTCTTGCACATCTTGTTAGGTAATTTATCTTACAAATTAATAATTATTATACATTTCATTACAAAAATTAAATTACATTTGTAGATGTATTTCAACAACATGTAGTGTAAGACAAGGTGCTGTTGTATGTTCATATTCAGAAGAAGATAATTTAACTCGCCAAAGAGGATGGTCAAGATCAAGAACATTATCTGTGAGCTATGCTGGAGCTGGTAAGAAATAACTTAATAAGAAAAATATTTTGAAGGTATTCATTTGTTTATAAATATGATTATAATTATTAGCTACAAGTCCAATGGAACCTAGAGGATCTACTACAGCTATTCCAGAGGAACTGATGTTGGATTATGCAGAAATAACCTCTATTCCACCTTTACCTTTATGGACATTATTAGCTGCGGATAAAGAAAACGCCAGTACTGCTCTTAAGTTAGCTGAAGATGAAAAAGATTATAACGAATTATTTAATGGAAACATTTCAACATCAGAAGACAATCTAGATGACATATTGAATGATGAATCAGAACCAGAAAGCCCTCGTAGATGTGAACGTCAATCTAATGCAACAGAAAAACAACAATGTTTACTTTCTCATTTTGGGCCAAAACAAGGTCAACTTTTGTCTCGTCTGTTAACTCATACCCATTTACCTGGCTTATCGAGTTTAGATCAAATGCATTTATTAGCTCTTGCTGATACTGTATCTACATGTAACACTGATTTTGCTGATAGATTTGTCGACAAAACTCAGTTTGCTAAAGACAGTTCAGCTCCTCATGAAGGAGAAGTGTGTTCAGGTTAGTTTGAGAGAGACAAATTTGAAGGAATAAAAATTAATTATGAGTATATTATAAACATTTTAGATTCGTTGGATGACTGTGGTCTTAGATTTTTGTTGGCCATGAAGCATTATAATTATTTATTAAGATGTTTGGGTGTAGCTCAACGTACGCAATTTCAAAAAAGAGGCATGTGTTCAGCAGATATTGCGTGGGCATTCCATTCTGAAAGTGAAGAAGAATTATTACAATTAACACCTTCTTATGTACGAGGTACTCCACGTTGGTCAGCATTAAAAGAATTAGGTGTTGGGTGGTGGCTCAGAAATCAAACACTATTAAGAACATGTATTGAGAAAGTAAGTTTTTATTTCAAAATATAAATTTAAAATTAAGTGTTATTAATTAAAATAAAATAATTTCCAGATTGCAAAAGCAGCATATCAGACAAATCAGGATCCTCTGGATGCTGCTATATTTTATCTTGCAATGAAAAAGAAGTCTTTAGTTTGGGGATTATTTAGGTCCAAAAGAGATGAGCGAATGACTCAATTTTTTTCCAATAACTTTGCTGAAGACCGTTGGCGAAAAGCAGCACTTAAAAATGCATTTGCATTACTTGGAAAACAACGATTTGAACACGCTGCTGCATTTTTCCTTTTAGCTGGAGCTCTTAGGGATGCAATTGAAGTAATTTTTTTGTATCTTTTATAAAATACATTAAATATTTAAATATAAATAATATTATTAAAATCAAACTTGATATTTAGGTATGCTTAAATAAACTAGATGACTTACAATTAGCTATGGTGATTGCTCGATTATATGAAGGTGAAATTGATTCTACTCCACCCAGTCTTAAACGGCTTTTGTATGAGGTATGTACAAATCAATTGAATTATGTTCATTCATAGTTTAACTTAATTTTTGTAGGAAATACTTGGTTGTGACCAAAATGGTGAAAATCAAAAATTATCTATGGCTAATCCAGACCCATTCTTACGTTCTATGGCTCTTTGGATACTTAAAGATTCTACTGGAAGTCTTAATACTTTAGTCCAAATGAATGTAGGTACAATGCATCCACAATATAATGATGAAGAAAAGCAAGAAACTTCAGCTGGTATATTTAAAATACATAAAATATTTTAATTATTAATATTCATATTTATTTATTTATTTTGTTTGTATTGTTTGTAGCAAATCCAAATGTGTTCAATTTCTACGTTTATCTTCGTACACATCCATTATTGATAAGACATTATTTGGCATCCACTTATCAAGATAAAAAGAATCATACTGTAGTATTAGCTGGTTTTAGCTATGGTTCTGATGCCAGGTGTAGGGAAACTTCGGACCGACAAGTAACTAAAAAATTATATTTGAATTTGAAATCAGATTTTATCATGTACTATATTTTTCAGTTGATGTTAGAAGATTCCATTTCTCCATTAGAAAGACAATTATACTTCAAAACTGCACATGCCCATTTTAAAGCAGGATGTCCTGCTCTTGCTCTTGAAGTTTTATCAAAATTACCAAGTAAAATAATGGATCCTTCTACGGAACAATCTAATAGTGAGTACATTTATGCTAAATCATTATTATTAAATTATTTAACCCATTTAAAAAGATTAGATATGTCATTTAATACAATATACATTTAAAAATTTCAAGCTGAAACTACGTAAAATTCTTTTTATCGTCTAAAATGTGTATAAGTAGTTTTTGAAAAGTATATGATATATCATAATGTTTTTATCTATGATGAATCTTATCATTCATTTAAAATCTACCTAATTTTATATAACTACCAACTAACCAAAATATAATGTAGGAGAGGCAGGTGTATACTAGCCCATTAAGACTCTGGGAAAATATTGTTACGCCTTCTTTAAATTATAAGACTTGAACCTCTATCTAGACGATTATTTTATAGTTTTGTTGTAGTGAAACAAATAGGTAGATCATTTTTCTAATGCTATAGCCTATAGGAATAAACAGTAAAACTCTTTACTATTATTAAATAGGTAAACCCTAATTATATTTAGTTTCTAAATAGAGAAAATGAACCCAGTAAGGGACTGTTGAGGGGTATTTTACTTGAATTTTGGTGAGATTGTCTATTATATGTAGAAATCACTAGAAATGAATATCTAAATTACCTTGCAAAACAAATGAAACTAAGTTTTTGGAATATATTTTTTTCTTTTATTTACCTATCAAAAATGTTCTTTAAACAATATTTTAATTTAAGAATCTAATTTTTAGATTTCTACAAATTTTGTTGTAATTAATAATCCTACATGTAAATTATAGTTTTTTAATTGTTTGATAATTAAAAATATATAATATCATAATTATTATAAATTAATAATATATAATATTAATATAATATATTAATTATTAAGATTTTTATACTGGAATTTTTAAAAAATATAATTTTATAATAATCATAAAACCTATAAAATTGAAAAAAAGTTGTTATAAAAAATGTGTTAAGTTATATACTTATGTAAATTTTCTATACATCTTAACCAAGTGCTAATATTTTAAATTGTTTTCACACTTTTTACAAAAATTTAAATTAAAGATTTATTTTCTTTTTTATTTAAATAAAATTAAAAAAAAAAAATTTTATAATACTTAACTTCCTTGATTTATAAATTTAAGACCCCTTTTATTACAACATAAAAATTTATTACATACATAATATACAAAACAGCTAAATGTTCATTAAAAAAATGAAACACATCTTTCTCAATAAGTAACAATATTTTTTATAGTATTTATGAATTTAAATCATTTAGATGAAATAATTAAGTTAGAAAAATATAATATACTTTAAATAAGTTTAATCAATGCTTAAATTTTTAAAAGAATGTACATTTTCATCTTCATCAATAATTGTTGTATTTACTTCATCTTTAACACTACCATTTCTAAATTTTTCTTCATCCAAAAAGTAATTGCGATTATCCAAAAGTCTTTGTTTTAAAATTTCTAAAAACATTAAAACAATATTTGTTAATAGATGTTTACCACAATATTTACTAAAACTTGAAAAACTTGAATTTACCATTAGTTTCCTTCATAATCGGCGCAAGGCCACCATAGTCCTTCGGCACAATTGTTTGTGGCAATGTTTTTATAAATTCACTAGTCTTTGAAACTGATTTTATTATAATCTGTAATAAAAATAAATTTTATTGACTTAGACAGTTATAAAATGTATGTACTTAAGTTTATATATACTCGTATATTACTTTATTTATTAATGAAGCGCTCATGAACGGTTTTAACATTGAGTATACTCTTTCAGTTCCCGAGGTGACGTTGAGAATATAAATCTTATCGATCACAAATGGCGTACCTTCCTAAAAGTATAAATTGTACAAGTATAAAATCAAATTGCTTAAAAAAAATCGATCGAATTTTACCTGAACGTATAACATTAAATGTCTTGCGTTTGATAGGGAGTAACGTAATGCGTGACTTAAGCCAAAATTATTTGAATCCAGTACCATTCTGTACCCTGACTTAGTACCGTGTTCTATTTGATCGAGTTCGATGGCCATAAAAGTTAGTTTTGACGCTACGGTTGGATAATATTCTGAAGCATCCATGATTTTCAACTGCGACCATATATAACCGTAGCGATTTTCTTCGTCGGGAATTATGTTTATGTTACTGAATAACAAACGCACTTTGGTTATTATTCGCATAAATTATCAAAATAAAACAATTCTCATGGACAATTCATGTTTACTTACACAACATCTAATTGTCTTTGATTGAAAGGATGAGCGGGATCTCTTGCCGTAAAGAAGGGTGCGCATTTCTTAGCCCGTAAATTATAGCACTGGCTAATTACCTTTTTTGCATACTCTTTATCGTAGTCACACGCGTGCAAAAACATAATAATCTGAATATCTGTAGAAAATAATAAGATGTTAATTTTCTTATATGTGTTATTATTGAAAATATTTAGCAATCTAAAAATGTTAATACTTAATATATCAAAAACAAATACTAAATGTATAGGTATAGCAGGTTAAATTCAATATTTACCAATTTATTCATGTTTTCTGGATCTTAACTATGATAAATATTCACAGAAAAACAAGTTGGCAACAAAATCAATTTATCGAAATTTTTTAGCTAATACTCAAAAATAAATCGATGATTAAATTGAAATTACACATAAATATAAGTTGGTACGTGTCATAAATAATATTTACTAAAAATAAAAAATAAGTGATGATTGTTTAAAATGTCCTTTAAAATATTTAGTAAAGTACATTATGGTAAATTGTACGTGCTAAAATGTTATTATATAAAGCTCGGCATAATGTATGATATGAAAAAGTGTTTTAACATAAAAAAAAATATTCATGAGTACATACTATAAAATATTAATTAAATTATTGTTTACAAATGTATTAAAAACATTTTATTATTATGTAAACGATGTATTATTTATTTTTTCATAATATAAAGTTTATTATAAAAAAAATCGTTGTTGACCTTAACCTAATAGTTAAAAATTAATTTTTTTATAGATTTCTTCCATTAACTTTTGATATGATCTACTACGACTTTTCTTAATAGCACTTTTTTTTAAATATTAGTTACAAAGAGTTAAAATAATATATTAAAAACGAGATGTTTTTTTATATTTAACTTAAAAATTGAATGTAATTTTAAACACTCACCAATCAATTTTCCATATAAATTTATATTTTCATCACTCCACTTGAGAAGCTCTTCTACGTCAGCGGCAGATAATTGTGGATTTTTTTCATACTCTTGCTGAGCACTAACTTTAAAATATTTCTCCAAAGTTATCATTATTGTTAAAAAAAAATTGTAACTCTGCGAATATTTTTACTAAAAATTTTAAGTATACAACGCATAAATTAAACTATATTAAATTATTTGATTAATATTACATATTATATGAACATCATATTAGAGAGTGGCTGTTCACCGTTCGACCTCGTTTATGTGACTACCTCTGGAAGTCAACTCTACGTGTCTTCTATACTGCTTTGTCCTTGAATATAACTGGTCTTGCGTACCTCTGACGTATAAGATTTGTTTTTAAATTTAAAAAAATTAACAAGTTGATAATACACTGAGGTTTTGAATAATTAATACCCATTGTAAAATAAAAAAATAATTACCCTTAAAAACTCATCATTTTTAGTACTCCGTATTATAATTTCGTTTGCTTATAGATTATTAGTATCTTAAATTTCTATAATTGTTCTGATTAAATTAGTTTAATTATATCTTTAAAATGAAAAAGTGATTTTATATGAAATTACAGGAAATGTCATATTATACATCCATTTATTTTAAATTAAAAGAATTCTCTATAAATTATAATTGTTAACAAGAATTCACTTTAAATATTTGCACAGTTGCCCAGAGATAAATTTTAAAAACATACCTTTTGTATTTGCACGATTCATTTTTGACCAATGAAGTGTTTACTTTGGTCGAATAATCAAATATATTTTATTTGATTTTAAATTAAATAATCACCATAATATTAGAAATTATAACATAAAATTAGATTTAAAGAAACTTTTAGTAATTTATTAATTGCAACTAATTAGTGTATAGTTATCATGTTATGACCTTGTTGGTGATTCAATTAATTACTAAATTTTTATTAGCGACTAGTTTCATTTGGAAGGAAAACTACTACAATTCTGTATTATTTAAATAAAACTCGTATTATTTAAAGTTGTTCCTAATATTGTATTTTCGCGTTATTTGTTTTCTATCTTGATCACAAGCCCAACACAAAAAGTATGTATTTAAGCATTTAACAGAATCAACCTTGTATTATGTTGTTAGGTGTTGTATAAAAATAAATTGACATGTTATCAAACTTAAAGTTATGTACATTATCTGTAATTGTACGTTGAATTTTTCACAGTATTTAAATTTTTGTGTGATATACGTATGAAAACTTCTAAATTATATTTTTTTACTTTCTTGTGATTCAAATTTATATATCTTAAAAGCCAAAATACGAACACACAGATAATATTTTTTACATTAAGTTTGGATATTGATCAATCATCTTTAATATTTTAACCTTTTGGCTATTGGTTCTACTGAACTCAAATTTTCTATGTTATACGTTGGTCAGAGAGAGAAAACAAATAGTGCACTGACATCCTCTTAACGGTGAATTATGTTGTAAAATTAATTCAAAAATCAAAACTAATAAAAAACGAATTACTGGGTACAGCATTTATGGCTTCCCTCGTAGAGTACTTACCTAAGATCATAAATAATAATATGTTCTACCCTAAACCATTATCAATATCATTAATTATTCATTATTGTTAGGTATCAAATTTACTCGTTGCTGATATATTTCTTTATATTTAGTTATTATTTTTATTCTATAACAATATATTAATATGCTCCCCCTCCTTTGATTTAAATATTCGTAAATATTTGAATTTAAAAGCTATTCAATGCATATTAGCTAATATTTATGTATTAAATCAAATAATGAAACGATGAAAATTATAATTAATATATTAATGATTTATGCTTTGTTAAAATATTTAATTACACCTGTCATTTCGAGGTGGAGCCTAAGTAAGTGACCCAGATGCCTCTCTCTTTGTTTATGCCACTAAGAATTTTTGTACCACTGGTGTATTCAAACATATAATACTTAATTATAGTTAAAAATTAATGAAAATCAAACTTTAAACGGTTTTATGCAAAAACGTTTTCAAAATATTAATACGGACCTAATAATAATATTTTAAAATACTATTGAGATTTTAATTTTATATTCTTATAGTTAATAAATTATATGAGAATATACTTAGTCAAATAAATATAATAATGGTATATGATTTTTCATTAAAAACTAACTTGCACCTACTTTCTCTTATCACGTACTATTATATATAATATTATTATATCTTTTAATTATCAAACTTTCCATCATTAATTATTAGTTATTGCAACAAAAGCAAAAATGATTTATTATCACTAAAATAAATTGAACTATTTTTTAATTATATCAGTATAGTATTTATAACGGCATAAAAAAAGTATTCAAGTATAAACGATAACTGTAATATAATATTTTGGAATATAATTTTATAGTTAAAAAAATTTATCAAAACAAATGTTATTTTAAAATAAAAAATATATACAAAACGTATTCTATCAATAAAATTATATTCAGTAATAGCCAGGCCTGTATTTAAGGGGGGCTCGGAGGGTCAATTGCCCATGGCAGCAATGTTAAAATTAGTTTTAGGGGCGGCAAATATTGAAATGGTCAAAAATGTAAAATTTATTTGTAGCTCATTTTATCTAATAAATATAATAATATACAAAAAAATAGTATAAAATATAATAATATAATTACACCAAAATAGATTTTGAATGTACCTATATAATAAAATTTTTATTCGTTATCAACTCGAATGTAACTATTTATTACTACAATTGTGTAATATCAATTAAAATATTTTTGTTTTTATTTTAAGGGGCGGTAAATTATATGTGGCCCTTAATGGCAATTTTTGTAAATACAGGCCTGGTAATAGCATTGGTTTTAAATGCTATACATTTATCGATGTTAATTATAATAAGTAATAACTAACGATAATAGCAATAACATTATAATTTAACGTTGTTACGATTCTAGTATTGGTTATTGTTCTAAAACAAAAATGCTGAACACAAATCGACTATACAATTATTAAAATTACTTATTATAGTTGATGTATTTCAAAGTAATACCCTACTTAAAGCATTGTTATAAATATTTACTTGGAGATCGTATGATAAATTTCATAATTTATTTATCATATTTCATATGCCTGTTATTTTAAAACTGGCCTAATCTTACCTAACCTGGAACGATATCCCAATAATTACAGCTATAATATTATAATTATAAGTTTTATTATGCAATATCAAAACGATATTAACATAGGTATTTATTTTAAACGTTTCAAAAATACTTTATAATTATGTGTATGTGTAGAGATTTCGTTTTACTAATCGTTAAGATGGCATATCAATGCATCATGTAACATTTTTCTACGTCTAACACATAAAATAATGTAAGATCCATCTTCGTGATTCACTTATTGTAATCACTGATTACATGCTTAAAATTAAAGTATCATAATTATGTATTCTGACAATTACAAAAATAATATTATCTAATTTGTCAGACGTTTATTTTAAATATTTGAGTAAATTTGATTTTTACAATATTTAACTTTTAAAAGTTAAAATATTAAAAACAAATTCTGAAAAAAAACACAGATAATATTATGTTTTAATAATTGAATTAGATTAAATTGTTAAAGTATAAGTTATAAATGTTAACGACGTAACAAAAAACCAAATAATATATGGAGGTTTTGACGTGTGTAAAACTGATAAAAAGTTTCAAGTTCTCGTAATCTTTATTTTAGTTTAAACATTAAATTTCTTCAAAATTTTAACTTCAAATATCTTAAAAAAATTACATAAAAATAATTTTCAAATTTTAGGATTTGTTAGCGTTTCATTTTCAAACGCTTATAAAGAAACATTAAGTATACAACATTTTTTTTCCGAATATTTGAGAGTATTTGTTATTTTTTTTATTTTTTTTTTTTTTTATCAAAATTTAAAATCAGAACAATATTACTTCTTGTATCCTATGAATGATGAAAGATTAAAAAAAAATACATCATTGTTGAACTAAACCAATACAATTCAAATCGCTCCGCTTAGCTTCTTAAATTAATTACTTTAGTATATAGTGATAAGTTAATAATTTAATTACTCTAATTTACTACGGTTATATAATAGGCAAATTGATTCGTAAAC
Organism: Melanaphis sacchari; assembly: GCF_002803265.2. NCBI lineage: Eukaryota > Metazoa > Arthropoda > Insecta > Hemiptera > Aphididae > Melanaphis > Melanaphis sacchari. The sequence goes on along the minus strand of NW_020271559.1, from coordinate 27,801 downwards.
ACAGAAGCTTTTTAATGACTTATAACTAATTGCGGTTATTACGTGTATTCCGATATCGTTTTACATTCCTGTATTCATATTATTTATATGTACGTATGAGTACAAGAAAATGTTTTAACAAAATATTAATACTTTAAAAATATAATATTCCCATGTATTATATTAAGTTCAGAATTTAAAACCATTTTTACAATGCATCTTTTAAGTAAATAGACTTAAAGTCGGTCTGAATATTTTTTAGACTGTTCAGTGTTCAGTTACCTAGTGTAGTAGTTGTAGTAGGATTTTATTGGTCTTAAGTTATTAGTACTTACGTCATTATAACGTTAATAATCTATAGGAGCTGTACAATCATAATATATAGGCACATATCGATATCGGTGATCGAAGTGAATGTAGTCACCAATCTTTACCACATAATAATATTTTTCTAAACTAATGTGTTGAAACGAAACGGATAGTTCATCAATCGCTACGATATTACAAACTTAGATTGATTTCTATTACTGTTTCTCAAGTATAATTTAAATGCGAATACGATGGCACCTATGTAGGTATACTATAATATACTGGTTAATAATTTATCGCTATAATGTATGGAGAGGTTCTTGCAAACTTAAACCCTTCCACGTGCATTTCATTTTTCTATCAAACATAACTGGTGATTCCCTCCCCATGTATTGTAGGAATCAAACGCTTGACCTAATGACCTTATAGTATTGGATCATTAATTTAACAACTATGTATATTTTATGAACTACCATTTAACATATTTGTGTTCGATCAATATCTACAAGACTACAGCAGTTTTTCAATGTTTTTTTTTACACATTCTCCTTAGTATTGACTAAAATAACACATAGGTAGTAATATTAAATTTCAATCAACCATCACCAAAAATATATGAATGTATATAAATAAAAGTAAAACTTCCATATTTTTAAAATTCGTTTTGATTTTAATTTTAGAATTATATCATTAAAAATATTTCTTAATTTTATTTTTTTATTTTTTCTATAGATATTATCATTGTTACTAAACTCTAATTATTATTGAATACCTATATACTTATATGTATAGGAACTTATGTATTTTGAACTTTATACTTGGTTTCTTAATACTTAGGTATTCTTAAAAAAAAAAAATTGATTTTCAAAATAAGTGTTTTTTTTAAACTTTTATTATAAATAGATTTTATATACTTACGGATTACGACTATATATGTTATGTGATATGTAACAATTAAATATTGATTAGCGTCATTTCATCACTAGTTAGGTAGTTTATAATTTAACGAAACAGAAAGTGCTGGTAAAAAAATAAATGTATTTTTACTTGTTATTTTGTTGGTAGCTAATATCATTCACATCGTTTAAGTGTTAAATCATTTGTAAAAATTATTATTTATTATATACTTGACTGTACATACAACATACATATTTTTGTCATTAGATGAGATTGACGTAACCGTCATTCGCCTATACGTGGGTCATAATATCATATTATTCTGTAGGTTCATAGGAATATAAATATAAACAATTATTTTTAATATTTACGATATATCTATTTCAATGGAAATCAAACTGAAGTTATATGTAATTATATGACTAATATGGAACTATCTAGTTTATTTAATATTTAATTTAAGTATAATTAGTATTTTTTCTATATTTCTTTGTATAACTGTAGCGTGCAATAGTACTGCGCAAAAATATAGATACATTGTTTATTCGTATATTAACGAAACACATTCAAATAATCGATTTATGTCCCAAAATCTAAATTGAAAGAAAACGGAAAATATTATCACATAAAATAGTCACTTGAAATTTAATAATTTATAAAGCAATGTAAACTATATAGTATATCTATATTTATTTTTTTTGCTTTTAGTATGTTAAGCATAAAAAATAAAATAAAAAAATAATAAATCTTAATACGTATAATATCCTCTTGATATTGATAAAACTAGGGCTTGGAAGTTATAAGATCTAAAATAGACAAAATATTCACAAAGAAAATATTAAATTGAAAAAACATTTTTGAAAAATTATACTATTAAATGCCAATCATATTTACTAACGAATAAATAATAAATAGATTTTTTATAATTTATCGATGATAAGATAAGATTTTGATATCTTGATAAATTAAATGCACATCGCACCGTTGTCATAATTCGACCACAACAATAATAATAAATGCCTAGGTGCGTAAAATACGTAATATTAAGTTTTATACTCAATATTATTTAAAATATGTAGGTTAAAAAAAATAATCAATATTTTACATCATATGTATATTAAATACATATGAAAATTAATGAAATGTGCACTATTTCCCTAAAATAGACAAAATATTATGCAAAATATGCGTTTTCAATTTTCAATTTTTAAACTTACCATAATATCATCGTAATTTCAGATTTCTTAATTGGTCTGCTATAAATCGAGAGCATATAGAACATATGCAACTCGTACAACTTCTGAGGCCCCCAATAATGATCATTATATAGGTAGTCAATAATTTCAAGTTAGGTAGTAGGTACATAATTTAACATATTTACACACATACCTTCCAATTTCCATCAATCAATTATGCTGATAGACATTCTTGATCATTTAACAGGAAAACAGGAACATGACAATGCATTCAACAATGTTAAAATAATACCTATACAAATATTACTGAATCGTACAATACAAAATACTAAAAAATAATTTTTAGTTATTTGCTATTGTTGTTTATTGTCAATTTATTAATAATTTACCAATATTGTGTCTAGGTTTGGTCAGCACGCCCACCCGAAGTCGTGACATTCGCATAGATACTGGTATTTTAACACATTATGACTTAGAGCAAAAACCTGCAGAAGCTGTCAATCTTGATGTTGTTTTAAACCATACCGTGAGTGCTGAGGAAATAGATTGGTCTACACCGGTAGTGAAACCTACAGACGAGCTTGTACTAGAGTGGAGCGATAAAGAAGACGACGATAACGATGATGATGATGATGATGAAATAACAGTGGAAGAACCAAAGAAAATTGCTAAACAAGAGTCCATGGAAAGTGAAAAATCAAAATCCGATTCAAAAGCATGCAATCTCGATGTAATGGCACAGCAGCTAAAATTTGTTGCTTGTCTAAAAATACTTATGGAAGAACTATCTACTCTGGCTACTGGATACGAAGTGGACGGTGGAGAGCTAAGATATCATCTTTACTTGTGGCTCGAGAGAGAAGTTGACGCTTTAAGACACTTATGCAACTATAGTTCCAAAGATTCAATGATTGTTCAATGTAAGTATACAGTATGTAATTTATCATGATTTTCTCGCATGTCTGTAAATAAATTTATATTTAAAATATCTTTCATATAGATGAGGGAGGCCTTGAAACATCAATTTTAGATAATCGGGAATTTACGTCAACACCTACACTAAAGAATTCTGTTGACAAACCAACTTTGCATGATATTTTACTTGCTGAGAAAATCGATTTTGAAGCAAAGGTTCAAAGAGCAGCTAGAAGAAAAAAATGGCTCAAAGGTACTATAATCAGTTATCAAATAAAATATTAAAAACCTGACATTTATACATTGTTCACATTTTCAACACAGAAAATGAAACCCTTTTGAGAACATTACTAAGCTATTGTAGTTTGCACGGAGCTGGAGGTGGTGGTTTGGCATCAGTTAGGATGGAACTAGTTCTTCTATTGCAAGAATTACAACAAGAAAAAACTCAACAACAATTACTCTCTCCTCTGCCATTCCCCACTACTTTGCCGTTATTGTCAGCAAGTGTTGCTTGTAACAAGACTGTGATAGCCGATCCCGTTCGATACCTACAGGTAAATTATTTAATATAGTTTTTTTATAGTTTTAAATAAAGTTTAAAAAAAAAAAAGTTATAATTTATTAATATTTGATTATATGGTTACTTTAGGCTCAAGCACACGATATGTTACAAACGGTCATTGATATTAGATGTCCCCCATTATTGACACGAATGGATCTTAGTTATTTGTTTGTTCTGAGGGATCTATCAGTGGCTTTGTCCGCTTGCTTTTATCAATCCCTATGTGATAGCGACACAATTGCTGAAAGTTATCAATCTGGTGCTGACAATCCAACATATTGTAGTCATCTCATTGCAGCTAAAAATAGAAAACGTCGCTACAGTATAGATGAGCCAATCAAAGTGACCACCCCGCCTTCAAAATGGCCTGGAGTTTCAAGCCTACGGGCATTATTAGCACATGATAAAGATGAGGACGCACCGAAGTTAAATACTTTGCTATGTGAAGCTTTTGTTGCTACTTATATGGGTTTATTAGTGTATGCATTTGCCACATGTGATTGTCACATATTGTACCGATTAGTAGGACAAACATTTTCTGAAAATACATGGAGCACGCTTTTTGGAGGTGGTGTTAAAAAACTTTTAAAAGTTGCACCTACAGCTCCCAAAAGTAGAGTAAGTAAAATTTATAATTTTTTTTAGTTCAAATATTTGATTGAGTCTAAATTATTTAAAATATTTATGTTATAGCCTAATAGCTTAGAACGAGAAAATAGTGCAAGCAGCGATATTGGTGTATGGACAGCTGTTACGAGCTTAACTAAACAAAAAGTACGATTAAATATGAAACTCCTTGGTCAATTTGTTGGTTCTCCTGGTACACCTACTATAAAAGAAGATAAACCAACTTACAGAGAACATTTTGTACCTCCTGAAATGTCTATGATATCATATTTTTTGAACAAAGTAAGGACATTTATAGTATTTTTCCCATTTGAATTTTATCATATTTATTTACAATTTTTGTGTATGTTATACATGTGTATATTTATTTTAGCCTAATTTGGCAACCGAAGTACAAGATGTAGATTATGATTCAGCTGACAGTGCTGTTTCTGATTTATCAGAAGATGAAGATGAAGAATGTGACATTTTTGACAATACACAAGATAACAAAAGTAAAACTGATAAAACTGAAAACACTGAACACTCAAATCCATACAGTTATGCTTGGATGGTAATGCGACTAGCCATAATGCAGTTAGTCCAGGAGCAGTTGCATGCATTCCTTACTGTTGCAGCCATTGATCTCCAAGGTAATCAAAGATATTGAATATTTATACTATTAATTTAATTATTAAGTATGACCAATTATATAAAATGTGTAGAAGCTATACTAGAATTAACATTTAAAATAATTAGTAGTTATCAAAACACAAAATAATATTGAAAATTCAAAATCTTCCGTCAATGGATTATGCTATTAATTTATACAATTAAAATTAATACTAAAATACACAATTGTATGTTTAGAACTACCAGTCAGCAGTCCATTGATTCATGGCACTCTCAGAGCAGTTAGCCAATGGCAAGAGATTTTAAAGGAAGAATTAGAATCCAAAGGACCTCCGCCTGTTGATTACATACCTGGTTGTTTTGTAGAACAAGCTACCACAGGCCCACCAATTAATAAATATAGAACGCTTTTGGACAAATCAAATACTCCATTCCAGTGAGTACATTGTAAAAATGTATTTATTGTATTTTAATTACATTTTTGTTTAGCCCTCGCCATGGGTCTGCAGCTCCAGCTAGACGATTATGGAACTTTTTAGTTCGTCAAGAATTTGTTCAAGATCTTTTCATTCGTAGTATATTCAGTCGTCAACCACGTGCAGCTGGAAGTTCTACTCTACCAACTATGAATCAAGAAGTTAAATCATCTTCTGGAAGTGATACGCCCAATCCACATTTGCCCGATCCTGTGAGAATTATTCATAAAGAACAAGATTCAATATCTGCTTTTTGCCTTAATTTAGTAAGTATTTTAGATTCTCAAATAAATTAAATTAAATTTTCTAAACCATTTTTACTGCAGGCAAACAGTAGTCTCCTTGCACTGGCAACTCCTCGAGAGATACAAGAAATGGACATATCATTATTACTTGAATCACCTTCTTGGCTAGAAGATGAATGTGAATTTGACCTTGTTAATCTCTCTAGGTTAGTAATACACTTATAAATATATTATAATTAGAGAACAAACTAATCCAAGAAATCAAAATTAATTAACACAAAATATACATTTATTTTACTTTTGTTTTCCATGATTTAAATTAACAGAGATCATGAGCATCAACCATCTAGTTTCCTGGTAATTCAAACTTCTATTGATCGTCCTCTTCAAACATCACCTGGTACCATTATTGTTAATCCACTGCCTACGAGTCCTAGTGTAACTGGATTAGCTAGCCAGACTGGACGAGGAGCATCTGTGGTAAGTCATCATTGTACTTTAGCTCTCAACATTCTATTTCTATCCAAATGGAAGATTACATTGATTATTGGGGCTAAAGAGTAAAATTAAATTGTATAGTAATTGTGAATTCAAAAGCGTTATGTGCAGTATGTGAATGTTTTGTTTTCTATGTAATAAGGTACAACAAAAGAGCATACAAAGTTACAGCGACGGAGGGACGAGAGCAATAAAAAGCTCAAAAAATATTATGTCGGTAAGAGGCTATTAATTGTTGCGAGCGTGGGCTTACATTACCATCTGCCGTGTTTTTCTTCTGTGTACAATATATTTGATCTATTATCTATAATAATCATTTTTAAATTTTCTCAACAAATATCTTCAGGTGCCAGAATACAAAGCTTTGTATACTTTAAGCTTCCCAATTCTTAAGAGCTATCAAAATTTTGAACAAACGCTTACAAACTTAAAAACACTTACCTCTCACTTTTACATTTTGTTTTTAGCTATTTATTCTAATCTATTTATTAATTTACAAACATAGACTTCACTGATCTTACTCATACATAATATTTAAAAAAAAACTTATGTATTTTACTTTTAAAAAAAATGTATACTTGCCTAAAAATTGTATATAATTAAATATCATTAATAATATTAATGTTATAATATTGTGTAGAGGTACGCCTGTTTTGTTTTTTGTTTGTTATTTGTTTTTGATTTTATTTATTTTCCCCAAAGGCTTATCTCTAAAACACAGTTAAAATTATAATATTACTTGAATTGCATAAATGCTTTAACAATACATCATTTGTTTTTAAAATATTGTCATTATTATTGTGTGTCACATTGCTATCAGATGAAGGGACTGAATTTCCCCGGTTGTCACGACCCACGTTTCTGTCAGTTTGTCTGTGACCGCAGTCGACTCCTGCTCAGACCGGTGCGTTGAATTTGATGAAATACATTTTTTTTTTTTAAATCAATTTTAAAACTGCGTGTTTCTCCATTATTATGATTTTATATGTGCGCATTTTAGAGCTTCGACATGATTTGAGCAATCGTATTTATACAGTTGCTCTTGTTTGGATTTTTTATTTGATTTTGTTTCTGTTTTTATTTTTTTATTTTTTTGTAGAATAGACAAGATTTTTTTGTGTGTCGCTTGATGATGCTTGAAATGTTACAATCAACAATGTATAATAATCTAGAAGTGTTAGCTAATATAATATCTGTTTGTTATATTTAAAACAATAAAAAAATATACATACCTACTTCATTTACGTTGTACATACACATTGTAAAAAATATATCATTAACCATAATACTTAACATGTATATATTATATATGTATATATTTTATTCATTTATATTTTTGCCTATTTATCTAATACTATGATTTGATTTTTGCTTGTTTTTTTTCTCACTTTTTCACTCTTTTTGTTTAGGTAATGAAACACCGCGTGGACAACATTCGGAGGATATGCCCACATCCTTTGTTACCTGTGTGTTAGTAAATCATTACACGGTTTATTCGCGTGACATTTTCGATTAACCGTATAATAGAAAAGTAAATAATTTAAAACGAATGTATTTCGATTAGATTTGACGGGTTCACAAGACGGTTCGGTGCATATTTGGGAATGGGGTCACCAACAAACAGTGGCCGAACCTCGAGCAGCCGGTACGTTTGCTAAAGTCACGAGGGTGCGGTTTTCGCAACACGGCAACAAGTTCGGTGTAGCCGATGGCGACGGAAATTTATCTCTGTTCAACGTCGGTCTCACGTCATCCAACTACAGACCATTTTATGTAAGTGTAGTACAATTGCGTCAGTCAGATTTAATTTTAAATTCAAGAGGTGTTGCGACTGTGACGTCATTTGATCGAATCCTGGATGAAAAGTCGGATAAATGTTCCTAACCAATATGTTTTTACTGTCAAACAAATAGTCCAAAAACACAAATTATTCGATTCACAAAATTAAAATTTCATGAAATGACTTATTATACATCTATTTTATTTTCTATTATATTATATTATTAGATTATTGTTCCTTACACAAATTTTAAAAATAATTAATACAAAATGATAATTGAAACTTCAAAATTCAAAATTTGAAAGTACAAAATTAAAATATTGTTTTTAAGAGGTTAATAATTAATAAATAATAATTTTGGTAATGATTGATTAGTTTCGGACTTGATATAATTTATTATATTTTATACATTTTAAATAAAAAGAATAATAATCAAATTTTATATATCGTAATAGAGTATTAAAAATTAATTATTTTTAAAAATTTTAATTTTTTTAAATTGAATAACTTCTATTTTCTTCAAATTTTGTCCGACTCAAAATAATATAATCTCAAACTTTTTGTCATATTGTAAAAAAAAAGTCCAGACTTTTCAAGTCGACCAATTTGACCTATTTAATATTCTAATCATATACAATGTTTTTCCCAAGACATTCCAATGCCATAATAAAGTTACCAGTGACTTTGTGTTCCTCGGCTCGTGCAGTCTCATCGCTACAACCGGCCATTCGTCTGAAAACAGAAACGTTGCATTGTGGGACACACTGTTACCGCACAAAAAGTCACTAGTTACGGGTAATAATTCAATAATACTATTTTGAAACATATTTTATTCAAACATCGCACTCAAAACGTAACCAATAACTCGACTAAATGTTTGTTTTGCGATTTTTTTTTTTTTTGTGTTTTGCTTTCGTCGTTAGCATTCGTGTGCCACGAGCAAGGATCAACGTGTATCGGATTCGCTCCACAGCATCAAGTGATAGTCACCGGAGGACGAAAAGGTGACATATGCATATTCGACGTCCGCGGCGGTAGTGGTTCGATAAAACACCGCTACTTAGGTCATGATTCGTGTCTCAAATGTATGACCATCGACCCGCACGAACAATTTTATTGCACCGGAGCAGCAGACGGAGACATCAAAGTAAACTCGCGCGCTACAGTCATTGCCTTTGCGGTTAGAACAATTTTTTAACCGTGTTTTTGTTTTTGTTTTTTATTTTCAGATTTGGAATTTATCCACGCATCAATTGATGTACACATTCCCTGCCGAACACGCTCGTTCGAGTTTCTTCAAGCATATCGGTCAAGGCGTCACGCAGCTACAAGTGGACTCGTCGGCGAGACTGTTCTCGTGTGGAGCTGACGGCTCAATGAAAGTCAGACAGCTGCCGGACAGGTATCATTGATGGTATTCGATTTGAATGATTAGATTTATTGCAACCATAACTGTTATTCAAATGTTGAAATCTAAATGATTTACTATAAAAAAATAATAGTTAAAAAAACATGTAATCACACATACCACAGAACTAGTCAAAATAATACAATTCTGAAAGGTAATATTGCTTATAAAAACAATATTCTGTTGTTATATTTGTGTTTAAATTATAAACTTTTGTGCATTAACGAAATTCGTTCGAAGTTATTTTTAGTTCTTATTTTAACTAGTAAAAATATTAGGAAATATATTTTTAAAAAACACCATATTATTATTAAATTATTTAGAGAAATTGTTAATCGTAACTTTAAAATGTGCAATAATAATGTATTCATTTTTTTGTTACACATTTGGTAGCTATTACCTATTAATTAATACCAGCAATAACTAAAGCATATTTTATAATAATAATTTATCTTTATATAAATAAATACATTGAGGTTACTTCATCAGTAGTTCTCCTTTAGTAAGGTGATAATATTAATAATACTTTTTAATCTTAACAACAAATCTTTAATCAATTTAATATTTTAATCCAGTATTATAAAAGTTCTCATATTTTAATACTTTTATCTATTATATCGTCTATTCAAGCAAAACAATTATTCAAAAGATAATATTATTACTCACTTATTTATTCTATTATTTGAGTTATTCAAAAATTAGAAATATAATATACCATTTTGATAGAAACGTAATGTTATATGTTACATATTATTATTATTACTGAAAAATCAAATATAATCATACAAATTGTAAAAAAGTCATAATAATTGATAATAATTTTAGCTGTATAATTTATCTACGGTACAATTAATAATGTGCCTAGTGCAGGTTTTCTTTATTATTATGTACGGGTCTCTGTGATTTTTTTATTAATTTAAAGTTAGTTTGTTTTTATTTATCATGTAGTTTATTGTACAAGTTTGAGTGTTTTTCATTTTAGATCAAGACTTTTGACAATAAAAAAAAAATAGCAAACATATTATGTTAAAAACATTTAAAACTATTTTTTTTTTTTTAACCATCAAGTGTTGTGTATACTATACAAAAATGTTTTGAAATCATTTTACCCTGACAAATTATTAATTTGGCTTCACACAAAAAATTTTGTTTTATCCACCTCAGCTACTATTTTATTTTATGTAATTTTAAAACAATGTGTGTTACTATAATATAAGTTATTATATTATTATTATTATTATTATTATTACTTTTAAATAAATCATTATTATACAATGTTGTTGACTTATTTGAACTTGTTTTTATTGATGAGTATGTGTGTGTGCGTGTATGAAAAAAATGTTCAATCGATTATTTTCCAATCCATAGGTAACTGACTTGTAGTTATCTTAGAAAACTAAAATATGTTTTCAATGACAATTCTAGATTTGAAAATTTTAACAAATATTTACACGTTTGAAACATTTCTCTAAATAAATAAAAACAAAATATTTGTATCAAGATATTTACATCATTAAAAATCTATTTTCTTTGTAATCCAATTATAACTTATAATATTATCCATTATCCATATCTATATTCTAGCAATCAGCAATAATGCATTTTTTCCCAAAACAATGTAATGATTTTTTATTGGCTCATGAGCAAACTCTGGTATTCCACACAGGAATGAAAAAAAAAATCCCGAAAAGTGTATCAAAAACAAATAAAAAATATCAACTTCTCAAGTGTAAAATACCAGTGTCAACAATAAACTATGTTTTATATTGCAAGTAAAAAACAAAATCTTTTGTTTGTTTAAATCAATTTTAATAATTTAAAATAAAAATGAATATGTATAAATAATATTGTAATCGATGATTAATAATAATGGCTATAGTGTAAAAATGTAAATATACTATGTTATCTGTAAAATTTAAAAAATTATTTTTGTTAAAATTTACTAAAAAATATAAAATAAAATTACTTATTATTGGCAACAATCAAATTCTTCATTCATAGAGCAAAAAAAATGTATACAACGCATACAAACGCTAATAATCAATTAAAATTACACAAAACAGTGATAAAAAGAATATACAAAACTAAACAAACTAAAAGCGTCCATACTCCATAGGTTTTCAGTGTTAATGGAATTGTGTTAAGACTCTGCAATACTGGACCATTTGCTTGAGAACAATGCCAATTAATAACTATAAATGGAATTAAAGTTTATTCTGAAGGAAAAACAATTTGGACCGAGACTAAACATTTTGATCCATTAGATTGTTTTTATTACGTTTTCCGTTCAATACACCATAGGCTACTGATGCTTTCATTCTTAAAGTTTCCAACCGTTTCATGAAATCATCAGCTTCACTAGCACCAGCAGACTTAGATTTTTGCAGCAAAAGTGGCTTGAAATTGTCACAGATTCCTAAATAATAAAAACCGATACACTTAAGCAACAATTTAAACTGGACGTGAGTATGCAAAAGATTAAGTACTGTACCATCATGTTCGACTGAACACCTTTTTGAATTATTGTTTTCGATTGCTGATAGTCGACGGTGAATGCAATCTTGAAAATATTTTGTCGTCTTAGAAATATGAGGCTCTATGTCTACATCTGGATACTTTATTTTGAATTTGTATAACTGCTGTACGGCCTACAAACAAACAGGATTTTTTTTATATTTTTTGTTAGCAGAATACCGAATAAAGTACCCAAAAACAACAATCATTGTTTATAATATAATTATAAAGTTAATTTTTTTGACATTATTACTAATTAATAATCCTTTATTGTCTACTCTGAGATTATTTCACTTCTAAAATACAACTAAATTTCATGGACTCACCTCATCCATCATTTCATGTTGTCCCATCAATTTGAATATATCGGCTAATTCATCGTGTGGTGTTCTATATTTATCAATATTTCTTTCTGATGTATTATTCAAATGCTAATAATACATGTCAAATTGTAATTATCTGATTAACAATGATTAATTTATTATTTTTACTTTTAATGCTTTCAGTATATAATCAACCATCATAGAATCTTTAGATAATTTTAAATTGGCCAAACTCTCCAATACTCTATCGTTGCGTACTTTCACCATTGTATATAAAACAGTTTTACATGTTCTCATAGGAATATCACATGGTTGTTTTTTCCAATATTTTAAATCAATATCCTAATTTTAAAAAACAGAAGAATTCAAGAATTTAAATATATTACACATTTTTTTTAAGACATAATTGTAAAAATTACTTTCAAGAAATTGTGTACACGCTCTAACACTAACTCATAACATAGGTCATCGTCCCACTTTTCAAAATCTTTTGTACATTTCCATATACATTTCATTGTTAAATCCTTAAAATGGGCTGTTGAGTTTTGAGGATTTTTAACCGTGTTATGAAGTATGGTCAAAATAGCACTGAATTTATAATACACACAATTAATTTAGTACGATTTATTTTAAGAATTATTCTCATATAAAATTCTTACCATGTGACTGTTGTATGAGAACATAGATCAAGAATTTTCATAATAAGACTGTTTACACATTGCCAAAACATTTTGATGTCTGACCTTTCCTCAAGTTCCTTCATAGATAGAAGATACAACAGTTTTAAAAGCAAGTCATGCACAATTTGTTCAGTTAATATTAACATAAATTCTTGGTATTTACACAGCTAAAAAGAAAATAATAAATATAGTTATCAAACATTTAAAAAATATAAATAATTAGCAATATTAATAGTTTCATTAGTTTAAAAATCATTGAAAAATTTGATCGTCAAACCAATCATTGGATTGAATGGTAAAAAAAATTTTCCTTACATAGCAAATCTATAATTATTTTTATTATACTGTGAACCTAGCTTTAAATATTTTAAACAGGTATTATGTTTTCACACTCTACCTCATTGTATTTATTAATAAGTATATAAGCTTTAGATTTTCTTATAATAACCAAAATGGCGATTCTACAAGATAAATAATGATAAAAATGTATCAATTTTGATTAGATTAATCCTAATCTACAATAAACTTAATTTATTTTAACTAATATTGTTTGTTTTGAATATTAAATTAAAAAACAAAACAAGATTTTATGTTTATAATAGTTACATTTAAATGATTGTAATGTACTTTTTAAAAGTTTGATAATTATGTTGTATAAGACATTTTTACTAACTTCAATTAATTTTATTATTTAAAATATAATACTCAAAAGTCAAAGATCTATAACTGCTAGGTAATACAATGCTGAATAGTACTTACATTCAAACATAAATGGAATATGTTCTTATATCTGACAATGTCAATATTTTCAGATATTATATCAAACTGTCTAATGATGCCATTAAAAAGTGATAAAACTTTTCCATCTTTTAAAAGCTTTGATCTTGTCTGTAATAAATAAATGCATGAAAAATCAATAAAAAATACTAAACATAATGCTCTTACATCAGGTATCATCAACATTTTATTGAGCTTTGTTAATGTAACTTTTGGTATTTTAAAATCCATCAATGTTACTTGATTTATCAATTGTGTAATAGGATCAATTGAAACTGGTGGATTTTTACATTTGACAACAGTTGCAGTACTATATGGGTTCACATTTAGACATGTTTTTGATGATGACAACCCATCAGAAAATAAACATCTAAGCATAAAATAATCGTTTATCTAAATTGAATGTTATAAAATATTTAAACACACACTGAGATTTATCTTGAAATATTTTTCCAAAGTTTATTTCGTCATCATCTGAAGTCCAGTTATATGGTTTTAATACTAATTTTGGTGTTTCAATCACTTCTGAATCCAATTCCTGGATAAATTTTTCATCTAAAGCAAAACGAGTACGGGTCACTCGAATTTCATGAGTGATTTCATTGTTAGATGTTCTAAAATAAATATATATATATTTTTTTATTATTTTTTATTTTATGACAAACCAGCAGTTCAAGACCTAATACATATAATAGAACAATATAATGAAAATATTGATAAACAATAATTTAAATTCTTTTGCTATAATTCAAAAAATGTTAATCATCATAGAAATTTGAAACATTTTATTGTTACTTCAATTATCATTCAATGAAAATTGTTAGGTATTTAGACTTAATTTAAGTTACTTATTGTCTTGTTGGCAATTAGGTTAGGTTAAAATTTATTTATTTATTTTTTTATATTTTTGATTAAAAACTTAAAATTTTAATATAAGATTATGCAAGTTATTTTTTTTAGAAATTTTATATTTAAAGTACACAGGCACAATTTTTTTATGAATGTTTTTCGTTAAAATTTTGACAAAGAATACAGGTTTGAGTAAGTTTGTTTTAAATATTTTTAAGCTATTCAAACCAATTTACAGTTAATTGACTCGTGAACTAATGACAATAACAAAATATACTATAAATATATAATACTATAATAATTAAATATTAATAAACCTATAATGTAATGTTTTTGATAAAAATTAATTCAACCTACCATGCTACTAATAGTAAAATAAAAGTCTATAATAGCAATACAAATATATCATAAAACATATTTAGTAATAAATGCTAACTTTCTTTACTCAAAAACATTTTAAATTTTAATTCATTTATCTAGTTGAATCTCCTTCATATGTTTTTGAATTATATTACAATGAATATATTTTTAAGTATATAAAAATTATGAGCTATAAAATGTACATCTAATAATATATAGAAATATAAAATCAATGGGTCGTGCTAAAAATATTTTTATCACCTGAATTCTATTTCTGATGTGGGTGAATATTCTATAGTAGTAGGAATAGTTTCTGATGTGCATGATGAATTTCCAGAATTAGTAAGTGAATTATTTTCATTTTTTGGGGGATTTTGTTCGTAATTAGATTCTTGTGAAACATTGAATAAAGCATTATTTTCTTCACAGTCCAAAGTACCATCAATAACACCTTTTTCCATGTCAGATACATGTTTAACAGGAGGTAAAACAATTTTCATAGTTGGTTGAATGGTGGCAACAGGTACAACTCGATTTTTTGAAGCTCTTTTTAATCGTTCCTTCAAAAGACCCATATCTTTTTCAGAAATCTGTTTAAAAAGTGATAATTTATTTACATATTCTATCAAATATTAATATTTATTATGTTAATCACATAAGTATAAAGCAATAAAAAAATATATTTTTACATGTCCAACAAAATTGAAAAGAGCTTCTCCATGCAAAAAGAATGCAGCAACAAAACAATTGAGTGCTGCAGTACGGACAGCATTATCCCTATCTCCGATGCTTTTAGCAATTTCTTTACAAGCCACTGCGATACTAGGTTGAAAAACTGAAGTACCATAATCTTCTACCATGGATGTTAAATGTTCCAAACATTCTAAATGTACATAATATATTTCCAAACAATTTTAACTTCTTTATATTTATTATTTATAACAAAACTATAACATAAATATTTAATTAGAACATTTTTGTTTAAATTCAAAAACATTAATTAATTTGTTAATAAACTGTGTTGAATAAAATTTGATTTTCGTTTATTGCTAAAAAAATACTTATAAATTGATTTTTAACTTGATATCTTTCTTAGAAGTACTCAATTTAATAATAATATAATGGTTCAAGAAATTTATATTTAAATAAAAATATTAATTGATAACAGTTACCTGAACGCTGTCTTGAGTTTTTTGATTTTATTCCTTCCATAATATATTGAAATATTTTTGAATTTGGAAATACAAATGCAATTTGTTTTAATATACCTCGTACAGTATTTCTTACTATGTCCTTTGGATCGCCCAACTGTATTGTAAATAAAAGAAATATATTATAAAATATAATATTTTATAATTAGATATTGATTTTACTCACTTTTTTTATTAAATATGGCACAAAACTAGATGCTTCAGTATCATGAAGAATATACTTTTGGGCTATAAGAATATTAAATATATGTTGTAAATATTCAAGACCTTTTAATAGAACTGATGGGTTAGTATCAAAAAACCTTAAGGTTATCCATTTCAAAATTAAGTCAAGATTACTAATTAATGGTAAATAATTATTATCTGCTGTATTAAAGTCCTAATTATAAAATAAGAAATTAATTTAGTACTCAATAGCTATGTAATTCAAAAAAATTTATTTATTTTTATAATACCTCTGAAAGAGACTCTATTGCTTTGAGATGATACCTGAAATCTGAATGAAACATGTTTGTAATTAACACCTTGTTAACACCTGCTGTTAACATTTGTTCTCGAAGTTGTTCAACAAATTCTTCTCGTGGAGTAACAAAATTCCATTTTAAAAACTACATGCATCAAAAAAATGTAATAAGTTAGTATTCTAATAATAATACCAACCTAGTTATTTTTATTGTTATTGTTATTATTAATGTATAATTTATGTTTAAAATGTATACAGCTTAGTACAATAAGAACCATAACAAAAAACTAAAAATAAACATTTACCATGATTATTTACTTCATATTTAGTTATAAAAATAACTAATCTCCATATTTTTACGATTTAATATAAACTTACACAAGTACATACTTTTAATTTATGTTCATCGATATCACGTTGATGTTTTAAGTTATTTTGTTGAAACAATGATTTATTATCTACTTCTTCTTTCTTTTTCCCAGTTGCCACATGTGCGTGGGAAATTATATTTTCCTTTATTGAAAAAATAAAAGTAATAACAAATAAATATAAGAGCTAAGATTTAATCATGTCTGTTTTAGTTTATATACGCAGTATATAACCTAGCAAGTCAAATAATGACCTTACTATTTATCTGATTTTAAAATAGGACAACAAAATCAAAAATTAATTACTCATTAGTCATTACTCTTATAAAAATATTTAAGTTATACTTTTTACAGTAATTTATTATACAGGCAAATGAAGTAGTTAATTACTAATATATAAACTAATACCTTGTTTGCCTTAGTAACAGATTTAGATGCAAGTTTTTTTGAACCTTTTGATTTTATCAAAGTACTTGTGGAAACACAAGATTTTATAACTTTAGGCTTTTCAACTGGTAAGTTCGGTCTTTCATTATCCAATTTCTCTCTGCACAACTTGACTGACATCGGCTACCAGAATAAATTCTATTATTTTTAATTCAAGTATATTATTTATTTATAAATTATACCTTTAATTTTTCACAAGCACCATACATAGAAGCATAACCTAAATGCATCATAAATCCTAAAACAGATTTTTCAGAAGCACAACGAATACAAGCATTTTTATCTTCAAAACTTGTGTATAACAAAGGAAGTAAACATTTTAACTCATCAGCTGGAATTGACTTCATAGGAACTAAGTGAAAATAATAAAAATTAAACAAATATAAACATTCAACGGTACTTAAAATCATACTAATTGGCAATTTTTCTGCAAGCCAAGTCCATAGTTCTGATCGTAGTGTTACTGAATTATTTTTAAAGGCATCCAATAATATATCACCTCCAAAAAATTCTCGATACCCACATATATCTCCAAAAGTATTCATACATTGACGAGCACTTTGAGATTTGAATATCTAAATAGATGATGCATTAATTTAAATATACTTCTAACTAAGTATTTAAATATATAATTTATCATACTATATTCTAACCTTTGAATCACCTAGTGCATTTAATATTCCAGGTAAATAACCCTTTATATAGACTTTAAAAGATGATCCCATGGCTTTAGTTATTAATTCTACTAGATTGATGGCATTTGAACCAAGGCGAGCATTTGAATCACTTATCCTAGTTAGGAGTTGGTAATTAAACAATCAATTAATAATAATATTTCTTACTGTTTAAAGTATTAATATAAAAATGCAAACCTATCTTGCAAAGCTTCCCTTACTTCACCCAATTTATTAGTTATGAATTTGGCTTCAGTAATAATATTTTTCAATTTAAGTAAGGCGTTAGAACGAACCTATTTATAAATGAATTTAATGAAATCAAAATTGTATTTTATATTTAAAAAATACTTATTTAAATACTATTTACTTTCCAATCTCTATCTGAAAATTCATTTATCAGAGTATCAGTTATTAAAGGTGTTATGTCTACTCTAGGTACAAAATCTCGTACGTTAACTTCATTATCAGGCTTTTCATCATCACTTGATGATTCAGTAGATCCTTTAATTATTTTTCCACGTATTGGTTTTGGAGCGACTTCATCTTGACGCTATTAAATATTATTGAAATATGAGTATAATAATGTAAGTAATAAATATTGTAACAAAATTAATTATACCTTTTCAAATTCTGCTTTTATTTGTTGCAATAAAGTAGGTTTTTCATTTTCAAAAAACAAATTTAGTTGAGGTCCCACATAAAGATACATAACACCCAAAAGAGAAATAACAGCTACCCTTACTTGAGGGTTAGAAGCTATGATGCCTTTTTTTACGTATTCTATTACATATTTAGGTGTAATACTATAATATAAATAAACAATATTTGCATTTGATTGTCAGTCATAAAATTAAAAATCAAATAGTAAACTTACTCAAATCCAAACTCTAAGATTGCACCTGAAAGCCAGTTGAGGGCATCGATCTGAACTTTTGGATTTTTTTGAAAAGAAAATGCAAATTTTAATACAATATTAGAGACCAAGTCCAGACTAGTTGCATCAGCAATGACACTCAATAATTCACTAGCTAAATTACCATTTTTGGTATCACCCAATAGAGAAGAAACATCTTTTATACAATACTCCATGTCACTATTAAAAACATTTAATTATAAATAAGTACACCATTGACATGGATAAAAAACTTTAAGCAATACAAATATACCTGGTTATAGAAAACTTTTCGATAACTTTTTTTAAACATTCAAGTCTTAATTTTTGAATCTGTACATTATTGTCCTTAATACCTGGTTTCTTGACTAACAATTTTATTAATACTTGACTGCTAACAGCTGACGACCCTAATTCATCAATTATCTGCAACAATTAAATTAACTGTTGAATACATTATAATATAAAACCAAAATAACACTAAAAATTAACACATACTTGAGAAAATTCTTGAACTTTAGATAAACGAGTTTTCCAATTGGGATCAATCATGCCATTTAAAATTTCTGGAGACAAGAACGTTAAAGCTAAATTTTCCAACTCATCGTCATTGATTTCTTTTTCACTATCAATTGATAAATGACTATTTGATGATAATGCTTTACAAACGCCTAACAATTCACAAAATGTTAGTAATATTAAAACATTAATATATTGCAGATAAGTAAGCAGCAAAATGTACCAGAAAGATTTTTGGCTTTACCACTTTTGGCAATTTTAATGTTTATTGCTGCAGGATTTCTTTTTAAAGTAGTACTTTTATTAGTTGTCGCAATTGCTTTTCTTTCTAAATTATTAGTTGAAACAATACTAGATTTTGAAAAAGATTCTTTTATAGTAGTCGATTGTTTTGCAATAATAATAGCCTTTTCTGCTGCTTCTTTAATCTATAAAACATAATTACACATAATAATCATACATTTATTAGATGTAGTCATATAGAATCTATTTAAGTACTTTAGAAAGTTTTATAGCATCGACATTGATCAAGAAAGATACAATATTTTTTTCTGATACAACTTTCCATGCAGTACCAAGAGCTTCAGCAGAATTATCTCGAACAATTGGATCTATTTAAAAAATAACAATATCAATCAATATTAAATTTTAAAGTGTTATATTTTGATTATCAAAGCCATTAATTTTTATATGATATACATCACTTATTTTGATTACTAAAATAAAAAGTATCAAGACTACCATTATTTTTTATCAATTATCATTTATTATTCATAATAATTTCCAATTTCCACTTAAAATAGGACACTGAACCTACATATGTTGTATCTTTCTTACAAATGTACATAATGGTACATTTGAATTTAGCAGAACAATGTTTTTGTTATTAGCTTTGAATTACAATAAACTAAACTACAATCAAACTTAAAGGTAAAAATATTATCTAAGTATATCATATTTATATAAGCAAGCTAACAACACAAAATTGATTCTCCTCAACATATATTATTGCTGTTGTACAATTGTAAAGGAAAAATTGAGACCATACACGCGGTCCTCTTAAAAGTGTTATAAATTAAGTTTATTAAAGCCAAAAATTATGAATACAAAGATAAAATTTAAAAAAATTACATGTGAAGCATTTCAAATTTATTATATTATTAATAGAATTTAATAATAATTTACCTGATTCATTTAATGTTTTAATTAATGTTGTACAAAAAATTTTCAATAACTTTTTATTTAAAATGGTTGGTGTACATTTTGTGAAACATCGAGTTAAAAATGAAATTGATTCAGCTTTTACCGATGGATTTTTATTGTCAATTGCTGCTAAAATATCTTCGTGAATAGATTCAAGTGTCATCTGAAATAATGATTAATTATTTTAATGGTATAATCTAATAATTGCTATTATTAAATATTTTAAATGCTAGTAATACACTTAAATATATTGCATCCACGGCATCTCTTAGCGGTAATACAATATTTTGTTTTTTTTCCTTAAATTTCTCTAGCAATGCTGGAATACAAGCAGAAGCATAAGTTTCAAATTGTTGTTTTAATCCATAAGCTAATAAAGCCATACATTTGACAGCAATTCCAACTATTACAACATTTGAATCTTTTACAATTATCTAAAAAAAAAAAACAGTTAAAAATTAATTAAGTATACTTCAATTTTAATCTAAAAATTATGCAAGGATTTAAAATTAAAATAATATATAATTTTTTACTTTCTTTAAAGCTCTCACTAAATCTCCATACTCTCCGTTTTCTATTTTTAGAGCTTTGGATAATATTCCTTCCAACATATCTATTGCTTCTTTACGTTCTTGCCATTTTTTTGCTTCAAGCTTTTCATAAAAATCTTTATTAAGCTGGGAAAGTATATTTACTGGTTCAATATTCTCTTCAATATCATCAACTTCATCAGTGCCTTCCTCAAACATCACACCTATTATTATTGAGTGTTTAATATTTTATACATTAAATTTATAAGCATCAATTTACTTATTATTAAATTTACCTTCATTAGAAGCCTCTTCTTCAACCATTTTAGCAGCTTGCTTTTTTTGTGAATGTAAGAACCGTGTTGGCCGTGGCTTCTCACAACTAACTCTTTCAAATTCATTCTCTAACTCTTGAATCTAATTTAAATGTTAATTATCTTGATTAATCATTTAAAATTTAAGCAGACAACTAGGTATTTCTACTTGTAAAGGTTTTAGATTTGATAAAGAAGCTTTAACCAGTGTAGGCCCAATCCAAGAATAAATTTCAATTGTCAACAACTTTGCTTCATCTCTAACACTTTTATCCC
Source organism: Melanaphis sacchari (assembly GCF_002803265.2). Taxonomy (NCBI): domain Eukaryota; kingdom Metazoa; phylum Arthropoda; class Insecta; order Hemiptera; family Aphididae; genus Melanaphis; species Melanaphis sacchari. The sequence goes on along the minus strand of NW_020271559.1, from coordinate 5,891 downwards.
TATCTTCAAGTATTAGTTGTAATTTTTTCAGTAATGGTTTAATGTTTATAACTTTTGATCCGTATTGTCTACAGTAAATACAAAAACAAAACAAATTTAATAATAAATCTTGAAGTTACTAAATATTTAATAAATATAATATCTTTTAAAATTTAAAATTAACATTAATTTTTATAATAAAAATGTAATTTTTAAAAGTTAAAAATTTTAATTTTTTTAATTTTTCAAATTTTCTTTGTTTTTTATTACAATGAAATGTTGGTACTTACTTAATGGCTTGAGTTGCAGCTTTAATACAAGTTGAAACAATTTTAGGAAATTTATGGTCCAGTCCTTTAACTAATTCTTCTATAACCACATCTTGCTTCTCAATTTCAATAAACATCAATGTTATTTGTAAAGCAATATCTTTAGTTTTTAATTTTGGTGCACCATAACATTTTGTTATTAATCCAGTCATGACATCTCCAGCCGTCCTATAAGTAAAATGTATACACAACATAATATGTAATATTTAAAATAAAAGCTAGGTTTATACAACTAACCGTCCAGCAGTAGCACAGTTTTCAACAAAGGCCAATGTGGCTTCAAGACCTTTTTCCTGTGCAATCGCATTGCTGTCAACAACAAACTTCTTAATTATATCAGTAAATTTGTTCCATTCATGATCTTTTTCATCCAATTGTCTGAACAATTTAATAGCTTCTTCATAACCATTTATCCTGGCTTTCCATAACTAAAAAATAAACATAGATAAGTACATATTAGTATAATAAAATTATAGTACCAGTTATTAATAATATAAATAGGTATTCAATTAGTGATGATAATGAAACTTTAAATTGTAATATTTATTATGTGAAAATACCAGCATCATAAGTTATTAATATGTATACTATACAATACAAACTTATTAATTACAATTTTTTTTTATAATTAATTATTATATTGTATCAACGCAAGAAATATAATTTATTTAATACAAATAAAGCAAAATATTACTTTATGTACACATCGTTCCTCAATAGACAACTTTGAATAAGAATTATCTTCTTCTGGAGCAGTCATTTGTTCATTGAGTAGGTACAGTCAATAATAAGTATAGATTCTTGATAATTATCTTTAGTTTATTAGTAACCTGAATCAATATTTCAAAAAATATTATTTTATGATTTCATTGGTATTATTAAGGATGTATAATCACTGAATCTTCACATTCAAGCATCACACAAAATCTTACAAAACACCTTAAATTATACAATTTTAATAACTATAATTTAGACATCGTCGGTGTAAAATGCAATTAAATAACAAAATTAAACGTAATTAGAGCTTTAAAATAAATTATTTAAACTATACAAATACAATCGACGGTTACTAGTTTAAAAGGTAATTGCGCATTTGCCATATAATATCAAGTGAAACTTCTGAACAAAATGAAATATTGCAATACGAAGAGACAAAATGTAATTTAATAATAGTTGATACCTACCAAATAATCAAATGGAACTCGCGATAACAACGATAATTCCCAATCGAGATCTAAAATTACCAATATAACTGAATACCTCCATTGAATTTATTGAACATAATAATTCTTAAAAATTAACTAAAACCTATTAATTAAATGCCTACTGCCTGTCTACACTTGTATGTGTGTGAATGTTCGCGTATACCAGAGAACCAAGAAGGTAGGTATTAGTCGTGTTGACATTATACAATATTATTGGCAGGGAATTAAAATTTTCGATTATTATAATCTTCACATGATTTAACAGTCCAACAATGAAAGTCTCTCGTCCGTTCAAATTGCCATACTTGAAGAACGCTGTAAAGTGCCTACCTATTTAATTCAACTAGTAGATATATAAAATAAAGTTTACCGCTTGAGTGTCGAGTCCGTCACACAATCTATACGGACGGATAAAATTCTCGTTTGTAAAAGGTACTAAGATACGATACAAATGTATGAACAAAAAAGTGCTGTTTCGCGAAATACAGTTTGAGTTTATTTTCGTTTCAATACTATAAACGGTCAGAGGGCTCCGAAAAATTTGACCGGTTGACCGTGCATCGCGCCAGTTTTCGAAAATGGCCGTTTGTGGTGAGGACGCGGTTTGCGGTACAGGTTGACAACGAGCTCGTGGGCGGTACTGAAGAAACCATCCAGAACGTGACATCGCAGCGTCACGATTTTGTGTTCAAATGCCTGCCGGAAGCCCAAAGGCAACGGGCCGCCGGGCCTGTGGAAACCATAGGAAATTTTATCGACACTTCAAAAAAAAATTTTCAGAAAAATTGTAAATTTCAGTTGTCTATAAATCGCTCAAAAAAAGTCAAAATATTTTGAAAATTAAATCATGTAAAGAAAATGCCAATCTAAATAACTGGTAAATTGTTCAAGTATCTACGACTTATACTTTTTTAATATTAACAAATATTTAAAATCGTTATCGTTACGTTATTTCGTAAGAATTTAAAATTCAAACGCACTTAAAATTTTTCCTATAATAATGCTTCGAGTTTTTACTATAGCTACTTGAAGGAAAACATAGTGTAGTATTTTTAATCCTTAGTAATAAACACAAAAAATTTAATGATTTTTCAACTTTAAAATTACTTACAAATTTTCGCGATTTCGATAGATTTCGTAAATATTTGAACTATAAACATTTATAAAAAAAAAATTGTGATCAATGATTTTTAATTTTTTTTAGCTATAACAAGAACAACTCATAAGGAACCTTGTATTAAATTTTCAAAATATTTTGGTCATCCAACATTTTTTTATCGACACTTCGAAAAAAATTCTCATAAAAATCAATAATTTCAGTGGTCTATAAATAACTCAAAAAAAGTCAAAAATTTTTGAAAATTTAACTGTATATAGATAACACTAACATAAACATTTGGTGAAAATTTCAAGTATTTACAGTGATTAGTTTTTGAATTACAACCATATAAAAAAATCGATTTGGTCGAAAACTGGTTTTGCGTAAAAATTCCCGTTTTTCCGTCATTTTTTTTTTTTTGTTTTTCTCAATTTTTTTGAAAAACGTTGTAAAATGTTTACTTTTTACCTCTATATTGCACCAAGGATATTCACTTTGCCATCGGAAACCACCCCCGAAATTTGAAATTGAATCATTGTTTAATGTTTTGACTACTTATGCTGTACACAGACAAAAAAAAAAAAACCACACATCATTGTAAAATCAATACATTCATCACTCCGTTCAGAATCTAAAAAGGGGTAACAGGAATATATTTTGAAACGTGGAAGGGATATTAATTATTTTTACTTTAATACTATATGTAATTTACTTAAATTTAAATATTGTTAATTTATAAATATATATATATATATATTTATTGTACCTACCTCATGTAAACGAATAAATAAATAAATAAATATTAATAAATATATAAAGTATCTTGTATTTAGATACTTTGTTTGAGGTATCTTGCTCAGCTCTGCCACTAGCCAGCTAAAAATTTTGAGAAGCTTATTTTATAAAAAAAAAAATTATCATGAGACTAATTCTGTGATATTACAATTAAATAGATTATAGGTACTGAGATGTTATTTATGGTATTGTAGGAGATAATGATACCAACTCATCTAGCACACCACCACTAAATTATACAGAAAATTAATATTAAATTAATTTTAAAAAAGACTACTGAAACAAGTTTAAAGAATAATTACAATTAAATATTTAGTGTTTGTTCGTGTAACCTGGTATATATCTTTAGTTAACATTATTAGTAGGGCTGCAAATTTGTAGGAAAGTGCATTTTTTTTCTGTGATAATGAAACATAGCTTTGCAAGTATATAATTTGAATTATGTAACAACACAAATCCATTCATGAAACTTTTATTTTGCATTTTTTTGACGTTTTTAATTTTTTAGGACACATTTAGGACATATTTAGGTTCATTTTCCAGCATTTTTAATTAAATTCATACAAAATAAATACATAAAAAAAATTTAAAAAATGCTTCAGATGAATAGCATTATACAAAATTCAATCATTTTTTAATGGTATTATTAAATCAATTTGTATACATGTAAAATGTTATGTATTAAAATATGTACAATATCCAATAACATCATTCTTATAATATAAAAATTAAATTAAATACTATTTTAAGTGTATTTTATACTATAATTTTTGGCATTTTATATTGGATTTTTTAAGGTTTTTAGTGTATTTAACTCATAGCCCTAGTTATTAGGAACATCGGTACTATAATATTTAAGTAACAATTAAAAATTAATATTAATTTAAACTTTTAACCTTATATTTATTTAACATGAAAAATAAAACAAAGTATAATGAAAAATGTTGAGTTGTGATATTAATAATGTGAATTAAAAACTTGAACATAAGAGGTTACTGTTACACCATATGTGTTTATTATGAAAACTAGATAAGTAAAATTGAATTGTCTTGCGAGGCTCATACGTCGGGTATAGTAGGACAATCCCCCACTATATATATACAAACATAATTTAATACATTTAATACATACAAAAAAATTAAAGTTGAACATTCAACATAATATTATACATGAGAAAAAATTTTAAATACACAAAAAAAAGACAAATATTATAGGAGAACTGGTTGTTCATGGTTGCGCATAAGGTCCAATTTCTCTTTCAACATATCCATCAAATATGATGACCGGTGTTGCTCAAAAACATCAAGAGGCCGTGTTTTTGATTAAGGCACTGTACATATTGGGATATTATATGAGTGGCATTAGCTCGTTCGGATCTTGATATGCCATCTCTGACCTAATAAATTGAATAATTTACATTATATTTTTAATTAATTAAAACAAGTTTAGTATTTTAACCATTTACCCTGAGATTATTCTGTACTTGATTGAACTCCACTGAAAACTGATTTTCAATGTAAGTTAATTTACCTAAAACAAAACATGGCTGATTAATGATTACTAATGGATAGCAATTGAATATAACAAATAATAAATTGTACACAAGTCACCAATAAAAATAGACACATTATTTAAATTCAAACAAAATATTAAATTGAACAAACGTTGAACCCAAGGTAAATTAATCAAAAATAGATTATAGGTTAAGTTTGTCATACAGCAGACTTTCTAGGACACTACTAATTTGAAATGTCCTGGGTTATACATTTTAGTTGTTTCATACAGTGAAATTATAGTCTTATTATATAAAATTTTTAATTCCTAATTACATACACAAATCATTATTTATTTACAACAAAAATCTAATTATAGAATAGTATGGTGTAATATAAAAAATATATTATAATTATTTAAATAAGTTGAACACAAGCTAAAAATATATAAAACTGTTGATCTTAGTGTAGGCATTACAAATAAAATTAAACAACTACAATAGTACACAGAAGCATGCTTTAAAAAATGTTATCAACAATATAATAAATAAAACATCAATTGTTTTTAACTTAAATTAAAAAACATACAAATTTACTTACTCTTAAATATTATTGAACATATAAATCACAACACATATAATAACAAACATTTAGGACAAAGATATAACATAAAAAACACATCAGACTTTCTGACTCACGGAGGAAATCCAATGTATTAAGGTGTCGTCCCATTTGCGAAAGTAGTGTTGAATGAAATGATTCTAAGTAGTTGTTCGTACGATAATCTTCTGCAAAAACGCTGATTAACTCTGAACCAACCTGGAAAAACCAATAATGATCAATATATCCAATTAAAAAATGTCTCATAATCTGCTCAACTTCAGGCAATTATTGAACATACTGCATGATATCCCTGAAACCATCATATATACAAAACCGAGGATATAGAGGATGACCCCTAGCGGCAGGCAGATGAGGCAGTGCAAGAACC
>NW_020271558.1:0-6852 GCF_002803265.2 Melanaphis sacchari | reverse complement strand
TAGTAATATTATATTACGAGTTTTATAATATTCTAGTGATGATAATGATAATATTTTTGTTTATATATGTGTGTGTGTGTGTGTGCATGTGTGAAGGAGTATAGTTTAGGGTTTTATTACATCACTCTCTGATACTTACTTAAAATAAATAAAAGATTTCATGAAAATCGGTCCAACCGTTTCGGAGGAGTTTGGTAACAAACTTTGTGACACGAAATTTTTATATATTAGATTACATTATTTATGATATGTGTATAAAAATAAATAATATACTCAAAAAACAGTAAAGTTTTAATGATTAAAATATTTTGAATAACGATTGCGTCATAATAACTAATACCAATCAACAGCAAAAATACTGTTGTTTTAAGAATTGTAAGTGTCTATTATCTACAAGTATTAATTTTTAATTATAACTGTAAATGAAGCTATAGCTCTATCTTCTTACTAAAACACTAAATCCAATTATAATTAGTTAGGTATCAAAAAACCACCCTCAATTTAAAGATTAAACTATTAATTTTTTTTTCTTAAAAAGTATTTTCAGACACAAAATTCAATAAAAAAATAAAAATACACATAGTAAAATTAACTTACTTATTGCCTCGTTCAGAATCTAAAATATGTATTCCTATAAAATTACATTTTTGTTTTTAGTTTTGATAAAATACTGAACTAGAGCCTAATTGTGGTAATGAGGTAAATTAAAAAAAAAAATAACTTAAGCTGGATACGTTGAATGTGTATTTAATAAAATATGCATGTAACATTATAAACTTATTAAAATTTTTAATTTTTAACGATGTATTAGCATCACTAGGAATTAATTGTACCGAACATTTGAGAGCGAAAAATATTTAGAGTTATACCGACGAGACGAGTATGTAACACCATGTAAAAGTCTTATAATTCAAGTGTTGAACGTTAATTTAAAATAATATATTATTTAACTATGTGTTAACTGATTAATTAAAAGACATAATGTCATTAAACTTTAGGAATGCATGAATTTATGAAATAAAAACAGTCAAACATATTCTAAAAATAAAACATTGTACAAATATGCATGAAACATTTAGGTATATTTAAATACAAAAATATTTACCTAGAATACTGACAATATTCATTTATTTTTTTACAAAATATTTATTCAAATTTAAATTATAATTTAACAAATATTTTATGTGAGCCTCCTTTTAAGTTCACGTCACGATGAACCTAAGTTATTCACGAGTAAAGAAACAAATAATTAACCAAAGATTTTGTTTTCATTTAAATGATTAATAAAACATGAACATTTTTTATGCTCTTTGAAAAATGTTTGTGTTTAAAATTAATTTATCTTGTAAGATCTGGTAGAGAGGCGCCATCCTACAAATTATTATACCATTGTTTCGAGGTAATAATGGTGATGAGCATTCATTAGATTATCTTAAATTTAAAATACAGGTATTAATGTAAAACTTTTATCCATGAGCTTAGCACTGAAGTGGTTATAATGCCTAGCACGAGGCTAGTTATCACTTATCTAAACGTGTTTAATTGGAGTGAAAAATCTGCTGGTAAATTCGTAATGATTTTAGCAAGATTTTTTTCAACTTAACAATAAAGATAATGAATTTAAGCAAAAAATATTAAAACTGGTGTTACTTCAAAAGCTAAGCTCGTCGTATTAATATAAAAAACCATTGGTGCCGACTGTCAATTGAATCAGTTAATTTTATTTATTTATTTACGTATTGTCGTTAATTATTGATATTATTAACTTAATACTAGAATTTATAACCAAGGATACTATGGTAAGGTATTAAGTGGGGAAAAATATACTCAGAATAAGTGAAGTTCAATACTATACTGTAACAATAAAAAAAATAAACTAAAATACTAGATTAATTAGACTATCACGTGTCTATGATAAATTTATAAAAATACACATCTTTTATAACCAAGTGTCAGTGATTATTTTTATAATTAAGTATCTTTATACGAAATAATTGCTTTAACCATTAATAAGTGATTAGGTTCTTGAATATATTATCCTTTGTTTTTTTTTCTTATTCAACACATTACATGCACTCATATAAATAGAGAATATCATTCATGGCAGTGCAGTTATTGGAACATTTTACAATTATACACAGCTTACAGTTTTCTTAAACATTCATTAAAATAGTGCTATATTACACCATAGTTCTAATTAAGTGAATCATTTTTGGTTTAAATTGTCTTGTGATTTTTGTAAGTTTAAAATTTATTATACATTATTTAGTTAAATTAAAAATGTTTAAATAGGTAGCAAAATAAAATTTTATGAATTTAAGTACTATAGAGTTAATTTTAAAAAATTAAACAATATTTTTTGATTAAATTAATTTAATTTTTTTTACTATTTTAATTTTATTTGTTTAAGACTAATGTAAAATTAAAAAAAAAAAAAGAATATTTAAATATCATAATTTATAAATTAAAAGAAATTAGAGTAATAAAATTTAAAAAGTAATAAAAAAAAAATGATCAAATTCCAAAATATTGAATAAAAAAACTAATGTATATAAATTAATGTTAATGATTAAGAGACCATTACTTTCAACATAAATAATGATCACATAATAAAATAAACTAAAAATAGTTCAAATATTGGTAAATTAATTTAATGTTTGTTTAACATTTTTAACATACTATATTTTTTCAAAGCTACACTTCCGTTTTTTCTGTATATGAATGTAATATAATGTAAGTAATAGAATAATAATATATATTTTATTTTTTCAGGACCTTTATTATATTTCGAGGCAAAATGAGGTCATTTGATGTGCTGTTGCTTTTGATGATAGCATATACATGCGTAACAGTGAACGGTCTATATTTTCGAGTCAACAAATCGATTGAAAGTAATTGGTGGTCGAACACAATAATGTATCAAGTGTATCCAAGATCGTTTAAAGACAGTAACAAAGATGGTATAGGTGACTTAAAAGGTATTTGTATACGAATTAATTAATTAATAAATAACAGAGAAAATCTCAAACAACTTTTATTAATTGTGTACAAAATGTTCAGGTATTACACAGAAACTAGATCATTTTACAGATCTTAATATAGAGACAATATGGATTGGTCCATTATTCAAATCACCTATGGATGATATGGGATATGATGCAGAAGACTTTAGAATGATAGACCCAGTATATGGTACAATGGACGATTTTAATGAATTAGTTTTAGAAATGAAGAAAAGAAGTAACTGTCATCTAAAAGTCAAAACAATAGTACATTGAAATTGATAAATAAATGTAAATATTTCTTTTTAGATCTTAAACTTATAACTGACTTTATACCCAATCATTCAAGTTATAAATGCGAATGGTTTCAAAAATCAATAAAACGAGAAGGAAAATACGCAGACTATTACGTGTGGCGTAACGCTTCAAACCAAGAGGAAATAATGAGTAATTCTTCGATAAAGCCAAGACCGCCAAATAACTGGGTAAAAACAATTTATTTATTTCAGAATTACATTTATCTAAATACTATTATATTGGTAGTCTTATCGTTTCTTAAAAGCAATTTATTAGATATTTATTGAAACTAAAGCTTTAATACATAATCATGAATTTAATATTAGTTATCTAATTATGCAGAAAAAGTTAAAATTGTTTTTATAGTAATTATAAATATTGTACGAATATTGAATGTTTCACAGTTAAATGTATTTGGAGGCTCTGGCTGGACTTGGAATACTGAACGAAAACAATTTTATTATCATCAATTCAGTCCAAAACAGCCGGATTTTAATATAAGAAACTCCGATGTTCAAAAAGAATTGTTGGTAAGTAAATAAAAAATAATTAAGAGTACTTCTTGTACATATACATAACCTCATTGACCAAATATAATAATCAAACCTTATATGTATATAACATACAATATTTATATGTTCTCATTTAATTTATAATTCAAAATGATAAGTTTAACGCTCTTCTTCTGTTCACTTTATCTTGTACAGTGTAATAATTTATATAAGTAAATACAAATCCATGTATATATTGTTACATCTAATGGCCACAGCAGCCGCGGATTGTTTATCTAATAATAAAAAAAAAAAAATAATAACATATTAATGCACTTTTAAGGCGAATCACCAATAACTTGGTTATATTGTCATTGTTTTTGTTATTCTGCTTTGATCAAAATATAAGTAGTTATTATTTATATTTTCTAATGTGAATTTAAATCTCGCTGATATTATAATGTTTTAAAAAAACCAGATAATGAAAAACTTATTAAACCTTTATTGAATAAACACAATTAATATTTAGAAACTCAAAACTAGTATTTGAAATGTTACGTCAGTAGGTAATACGGGAGAAAAAATCAAATAAATGAATTATTCCTATTTCATTATCATAATATATTAATTGTGCACGTTTATTGAAGGATATAATTGAATTTTGGATGGATAAAGGCGTTGTTGGATTTCGATTTGATGCTCTCCGGCATTTATATGAAAGTGATTCTTTTCTTAATGAAACTTGTTTAACAAATCAGGACGAATGTTCTACAAACTACGATAGCTTGAAACATACATATACAATAGATCAACCAGAAACCATTGATATTCTTATGGAATGGAGAGAACACATAGATAATCTAACGAGATTGAAAAATATATCAATTTCCAGGTAATTAAAGATATTAGAATGTTAACTTAAAAATGACTTCTTATCTTCATTTTTAATTCGCAGTTTTATTAAAAAATTCTCATATTTTTAATAGTTTTATAGCCACAGAATCCTACTCACCGATAAATGTATTAAAGCAATACTACGGAAATGCAACAAAACCTGGTGCTCAAGTACCGTTTAACTTCGGGTTAATAGTTCTTGATAAAAATAATATAATCGAATCAATAGAAAAAGTAATTGGAAACTGGCTAGATAATATGCCTGAAAACCAGGTGGCCAACTGGGTGGTAAGTGTTTTAAATTAAATTATTTTTAATGAAATATTAAAAACAATACTTATTATACTAACATTCAAACACTATTATTTTATATCGTATTGTTTGACAACTGTCATATAATTTAAACGAATTCAATTCATTTACAGATTTATAATGACTATGGTACCTATATGATTTTGATTCAAAATTTTTTTTAGGTTGAAAATCATGACAATCCTAGGTTGTCAACACTATATGGTGCTCAAATGGTTCCACTCTTTACAGCTTTAAAATTATCTCTTCCCGGTATAGAAGTTACATACTATGGAAGTGAAATTGGTATGGACAATACGTATGTAAGACCCGATCAAATAAAAGATCCTAATAATTCGGCAAAAGGAACATCGTCTACGTCTAGAGATTATGAAAGATGCCCAATGCAATGGGATAGTTCAATAAACGCAGGTATAACATAATTATTGCACAAAACTATTAATGCTTAATTTGAAACAAATATACTTTCTATATATATATTTTAAATATTAGGTAATATATCAAAAATAAATCTGTTCGAAAAAATTCAATGGAGCTTTAATTATCTTCAGAAAATTATCATGTTAATACAAGCGTTTATATGTTATAGAATGCAATGCGTTACACGATAATATAAAATACATAATATTAACGAATTTTCACAACTATAAGATTCGTAATAACACAGTTAAATAGAATAATACATTTTAATGACTGCTTGTAAATAATAACTTTTAAACTTCGCTTGAAATTTCGAAAATGGTGTATTCCTTACTTAATCCCACCTTATATACAATAATAGAAAACAATTTACCTTTACATTATTTTAAGGCATGGAAAATACGAAACAAATGAGCACCAAATTTTAAAAACATATTATTTATACTCTAATAGTAATATAAATTTATATTATGTCGTACAAAAATCAAATTGTTTTCAGTAATTTTTTTTTTTTTTTTGAGATCCACTGTTCCACCGTTAATTTTAAAATTAAATAAAACTCAAATACAACTAAAATGTGATTGTAAAATAAATATATTATGTTTGCAAAAACTACGAGAACTATTTTAACCAAAAATTCAAGGATTATTTGTAAAGTTTAAGAAGTAGTTGAAACTATGATTAAATTACTATAAATCTATAATCAAAGTGGATACTTAAAATAATTATACTAACCGTTTAAAAATGATTTTAAACCGAATAATGTTTTCATAATAACATTTAATTTGTACTCCATTGAATGCTTTAGGATTTACCGAAGAAAAGCAACCTTGGTTACCAGTAAACCCAAATTATTATAAAGTTAACGTTGAAGATCAGAAAAAAATTCCAACTAGCAACTATAATTTTTATAAAAAAATGTCTCAACTTCGAAAAACCGATACATTAAAAAATGGTGATCTTCAGACATATAATATCACTAAATCGATTTATATTTTAAAACGGTAATCATATTTCAAATTGTTTATAAAATAACGTTGTTTATTCTTTTTGTTAATTGATTTTAGTTTATTTTATTTTCTTTTCCAGGTCATTATTGGAACATGAATCGTATTTGGTCGTAATGAATTTTGGCAGTGAAACTGAAACCGTCATATTGTCCAATGTCGTGAATGACCTCAAAAACGAATTATACGTATATTTAGGAAGTGAAAATTCCATATACAGACCAGGGTAATTGGAATTTTTGAAGAAAAAAAATATTTTTTCATTACAACTAAACAGTTTTAAAATTTTTTTTTTTACTAAATTTTTTGCTATTTCTCTTTTAGAAACATCGTATCAACCGTATCATCGTCTGGCAATCCATTAACACTAAGACCACAATCTGTAGTCGTATTAACAGATAAATATATTGCAACTGAAACACCGACAAT
>NW_020271557.1:0-8256 GCF_002803265.2 Melanaphis sacchari | reverse complement strand
GTCAAACAACCAATCTCCATGACTCTCTGTCAGCTGCTTTGTTTTCAATCTGAGCCGTTCAGCGATTCACGTCTTTCTTTATTAAATCTTCCCATCTTAAGCAGGGTCGTCAAGGGCCTTTTCCTTTTGGGTTCTCTGTCAATACTACGTGCAGTAGTGGTTCTGACTACGCCATGCGTGACCCGCCCACTGTAACCTCCTACTCTGGATTATGTTTAATATGTTTGGCTTCTGAAGAGTTCTTCTAGTTCTTTGTTTCCTTATTCTCCATCCTCAGTTTCCTCGTCTTTTACTGGACAAAAGATCTTCATAGATTTTCCTTTCCAAAATACTCGGTTTGTTTTCCTCCGTTTTTCTTAATGTCCATGTTTCGCTCCGTATGTAATTATGGGCCATAAAAGTGTAATATAATTGTAATTTATATATCTCGACAGGGATCAGGACCTAGTATCTATGAGTCCGTAAAGACATTTGTTTCCCGATTGGATTCTTGCTGCCACTTCCTTATCAGTTTCATTTTTCGGTCAAAACAGAACCTAAATATTTAAATTGTTTGACTCGATTGAATTCATGGTTGCCAACTCTTAAGGAAGGGTACATTCTGGTATCTCTTCTCCCACCACCTATGTTCTGTTTTGTCTTCGTTTATTTGTAAGCCCCTTCTTAGCTGCCTCTCAAACGGTCGCATAGTGATCTTAATCCATCATGTGATTTATCCATGAGCAATACGTAACTACCGGGATGGTCCTAGTGGCCGATAATACCCAAGAAGAAGAAGAAGAAGAAGTATAGCACTCAATAGGAGGTTGACAGGTTTGCCGAGCAAATCCTGTGAGTGCTAGTGTATGGGTGGTGTGTCAGCCCCTATTTTTCATAAAAATTCGTACTATGATAATAATTATGTACCATGATACGATACAAAACCGTGGGGGGAAAAGCCTCCCCCCACCCACTTTACCAAACTTCCATGATTATACTAATAAATAATAAATACAATGTCAACTTTTTTTTTTATTAATAATTCTTTTTTATTAATCATGGGATATTTAGTTTAAAATTGTATGCATATATCCTTAATAGCTAAGTCTTCATCAGCTGTCTTGCTTAACCTGGCTTCCTCAAAAACACCTTCATACCACTCTTGTTGTTTTGCAAGTGGATGAACTTTATTATGTCTTTTTTTGTCAGACAGCCATTTTATGACAGCTGGATGAGGATCAAACTTTGAAACATTACACATATTTAATTTTATGTAAAGAGAATTTTTTATAGTTTCTGGTAATATGGATGACCGTCCACAAGTTTTCAAGACATTATAATATGATATTAATCTCTCAACATCAGCTGAATGTGGTTTAGCAGCCAGGATGCGTAAATACAGTATAATAAAACAACTTAAAAACAATTTAAGTGAAACGAAATTATACCACAGAAATAACTAAAGGTTTCCATCCTTCATAATTATTTAAGAGCGTTTTTAATACTTCTTTAGAAATCTTTTTATTTTTCAACTGTGGGATACAGCATGCTTCTTTAAATGATGTAACAAAATCGAGAAGTTCAAAATCTGGACAAATTTTATCGTGGCATATTTTTAAATCTTCGTCAGAAATTGATTCACTTAAACTGGCTAATGGTTTTAAATCATTCCATTCAGATACATCCAAACGTAGATCAAGGTATGACATAATATGTTCGATTGAATTGTGGCGTACTGATAAAAATGTACGATCTTCGGATACATACAAATTCCTACTACTTTTTGTTCTTCCCAAAGATATTTTGTCGTGTAATTCGATTTCTTTAAGTTTTATCTTAGCGTTATCTGTACTTGGTTCATATTCAGTCACAATTTCTTGAGTTAAAATATATTCCCAACCACCAAACAATGGATAGTTAATTAACTGTTCTATATTTTTCTTTAAGCCATCTTTTCTAGCTTCGATATCAAATATAAATAAATCATCACTTTGAATTTGTTTTTGAAACCTTGTGTACAAATAGCCTAAATCTGCAAGAAAACACAATAACTTCAATTTGTTTATGTCGGTGAGAAATTTGTAAAAACCAACAGCTTTAGAATTTTTTATATTATTTTGAAGGTTGAACATAAAATATTTAACAAGTACTCTCTAATTTTTCAATATTCCAACTAACAGGCTATATGTGAACTCGGTCCAGCGTACATCAAAGTATTTTGGAAGTTGTACATACTTAATATTTTCTTTTTCAGCAATTATTTTAAATTCTTTCGTTCTCACACCAGACTGGTGGAAATATGTGGAAATTGATGAACAAGTTTCTATTATTTTAGAAACTTCAGAAACTTGTTGGGTAAGCTTTTCCCAAGCCAATGCAGAGCGGTGAACAGCACACCAAATTTTCATAATAGGAACTTTAATTTCATCCGCTTTTCTTTCATTATCTATTAAAGTCCAAAGACCTTTTTTTTGACCTGTATTTACACTGGCTCCATCTGTTACAAATGATGAGACTAAATTCATAGTTTCTTTCCAATCAATTAGTTGATTAATAGCTGTCTGGACTGCTTCGAAGTATCCTAAAGCACCTTTAGATTTAGGTTCTTCAAAACCTATAAAGATTAATTCATCTTCTCCATTTTCCAGTATTACTTTAGCTAGAACATGGATATTGTCAATTTGCGTTTGGTCAACTGAACCATCACACCTTATAGAAATTGCTAAACAAGTCTTTAATTTATTTTTCAAGTTGATAATATTTGCTTGCACTATACAACTTGAAAAATCACGATAGTTTGTAGGAATAACATACTGTAAATCACCTTCATGGATATCTAATGCCTTAAACTCAATACTTACATCCAACTACTTTCGCTTTAAATCAACAACTTCTCTAGATGGCCATGACCATGCACTTAAATTTCCCCTCTTAGCGTCATTAAAAATTGTACACATAAATTCACCTATTCTTTGTGCTACCTTTTTATTTTGGTTTGATATCAATTTATTAATTGGAGCAGAAATATCAGTATCAGAAACTGATAATTTTGATATGCAATCAGCCTTAATACATTCTTTATGAATATCAGATTGTAAATGACTTTCTAAAATTGAACCTCTAGGCAAAGTACCTAATTCTGAGCAAATAGGTGGTATGTGATTTTTTTGCTTGCAATTAATTAAAACAGTTTGTGGATAAAGATAGCAAATTTTACATCTAACCATTTTTCTTCCCTGTGAGCCTATCTTTTCAAAATTTGAATCCAAATTTAACTTGATTTTCTTCTTATTTTTTATTGTTATTGCAAGTTCATTAAATTCAATACCAAGTCCTTCATTTGTATTTAAATTTTTAGTAAAATTATCATCTTCCGCAGTTATCTTAGAAATATCTTTATTAATATCAACATCAACATTAGAAATAGATCCAGAACCAGAAGCTATCAGAAAAAATATAAAGACATTGGATAATATTGAATTGAAACTATTTTGAAAATAAAACTTAGAACTAATGTTAGTATACCTACCCAAATTACTTATTCATATAATATACCATTATACCTCATAAGTAAAAAAAAAACATAATTTATAACACAACCATGCAATATCTCTTTCAAAAATACTAAGTTAAATAAACAATTATTACAAATTTACAAACACAGTTTGCACACATAATTAATAATAAGAAAACGGAAAATATGAAAACCTCTAATTTTTACCTCCTATATTTGTTCATCGTTCATGGAAATAATAAACTGGTTGGTAAGGTTCATATTCAATTAATTTACTAATTTTAATAAGATTTTTAGACAATTTAACAATTGGGTCATATAAATGTACTTAAGTTCAAGATAAACCTTATTAATGGAAGTTCCACAATAATTAATTTCAATAATTAATCAATAAACTATAATAAACATAAATACATTTAACAAATAATCTAGCGTTTAATAATACATCGATTAAATATACTTACATAATATACATTAAATTTATAATAATATGTATGCAATTTCACTTAATAACTTAAGTAGCTTGGGTCACTGCATACACTGAACACAAATAGTCTAACTGTTAGACTGTTAGACTCTAACATATAAAACACTGAAAACATAAATTATTCTTATAACAATTATTACTACCCATCGATATAAATATTTGTTATAAATTAAATGTGTAAATACATATTACATACAATTAATATACAATGAATCTATAAACTTCATATTATATAAACACAAACAGCCAACACAATCCAAGTTATTTTAAAATTATGTATATAAATACCTGATGGTACTTCATTACTTTGATCATTGTCACCTAAATTATTTAATACAATTATGAATTAATTCATTAGTTGAACTTGAACCTAAGTAAAACAAAACAGATTACACCATATTTATATGGGTAGACTGTTTCTGATAAATAACTCATTGTTTTATAAAATATTAAAAATAAGATATTTTTACATTTTTAAAGTGTTAAATATTAACTTACCAGAATTTGATTTTTGCATGAAAAAATGATGAATAGTTTTGAGTTTTTTGGATTTACTTGTATTTGTAATGGTGTTTGAAGTCATAATAATACAATAATAGTTAACGTATTTAGGTACAAATGTATTATTTTAAATTGCTGTCAGTATTAACTATTCAATTTTTATGAATACCACTATAGGTACCTGTCCCCAGAGTAAAAATTAAAAAGTAAAAACACTAAAAAAACTTGACAGTTAACACCTATTCTATCGGTGTCACTTCAAAATTTTCACACGTGCGGTGAGAATGTTGATAAATTATAACTGATAATTGATAAGGTATAAATAAACCATTGTAACCACGTTTGGTCTATCATGAAAACACAATAACCACCGCTGATATCAGGTTCACGATAGACAATTTATCGTCAATAATAAGTGAAAACTAAAAAAAAACTAAAAAATATTATTTTTTATAAATGTGAATAATGTATTCTATACTATAATTTTCTATTACTATCTAGCAAGTAGTCTTATTTATTAGTATTTAGTAGGTACACAATTCTCGAATCCGTAGTGCACACTTTCAATTTCGGATTACACACTTTGTGTCGGGGTTCACTAAAAAATAGGGCCTATGGTGTGTGTATGTGTGTATATATATAAGTTTGTAAACTAAAAATTAGGGGACTCGGGTAACTCAATATAAATAAATGGTAACTCTATGTTACGGTAACAGAATATATAATAATAATATTAAATAGCTATTAAGGCTATAATATGAATAAATAAACTTTTTATAATATTAAACGAAGAATGGTTGCGACACGGGCCGATAGATTTAGTGTCTCGAAAAATCGAAAAATTAAAATTTTTTTTCCCCGTCGTTATCTGATATCTCCCACGCGCCGTTATCGTTATCACCCGCCGTCGTCGTTATCGATTGTTATTACTTATTATTATTGTTTTTATATACTGTTTTTTCCGCTTTTCGCCCGATTTTCCGGCCTTTGGAGACATGGGCGTCCCCAGGGGAGGGGGGCAAGACGGGGCACTTGCCCCCCCTGGAATAACGTTATTTCCACAGAAATTGGTAAAATTCCAAATGATAAATTAGTTTCTAAAAATAGGTCTACTAAGTTTCCATAACATTTATGTCAACGCACTGCTGACGGCTATCTATGAAAACTATCATTAATATTTAATAATAATCGGACTATTTTATCTTAATGTATTTTTTGAGTGCTCACATGGCAATAAATTATTAGCTGTTTGCTGTTACATTGTGTATATTATCGTGTCACTTACATGCAGTGCCGCATTTAGACATTTTGCGCCCCGGTGCAAAAAAAAAAAATTAACGCCCCCAACCCCGATGAAAAATTAACCTCCACGATATGAGATAGATCCTCGGTAACCTTTAGATTTTGAGCGAAAGAATATTTGTTTAAAGTCTTTTTAAAAATATTGTTTAATGCTTGATAGTTGATCTTCCGCAAGGTATATTGGAATTTATGTCACTTAAACCTTGCTAATAATTCATCATTAAGTTGTTTTTATAACATATATTTAAGTAGTTACTTCATAGATAAATAAAATAAAATTATATAAACTATGCAAATAATATTTTATATTTTTGTATATAGTATTTATAAAATTAATGTAACTATACAGGGCTGAAGTGGTTTATATTTAAAAGTGACTGAATTTATTCATAAAGTGACCTCACGTAATTTATTTCACAACAACATCGCTGCAATTACAGTTATTTATTATGCATTAATTATCTTTGAATCTCCTACATACCCCTATAGTTTAATTTGATTCTTACTTAGGTACTTAATTTTATAATAATTATAAATAACATTATAGCAAATAATAATACTTAGAATGTTTTATAATATAGAATAATATTCAAGATCATTGTTTGGAACTTCCTTTTTTAATCAAGTACAAAACTATATAATATAATATTTAAATTTTCTTCTACTCTGTTGTGTTGCGAATTCTTGAATTACATCATCAAATTGAATGTTAGTTGTTATATCAGCTTCAATATTCATGATAGCTAAATAATTTAGCCTTTCTTCAGAGGTACTAGACCTCAGATATGTTTTAATACGCTTTAAACATGAGAAAGACCTTTCCGTCGAACAATTACTAACAGGTGTGCATAGCATTCTCAGAGACACATCAATATAAGGATACATACCTATCAAATCATTTTTCTCAGAAACTACACATTCCTGAATGGTTTAGGAGCCTTATCACCGATAGATAATAAGTGGCTTCTAAAATGAACACGTGTGTAAATAGTGTGAATCATACTTTATATTCATTTTGAAGTATTTCCGGCATTCTTTCGAATTTCAATTGATGTCAGGTCTGTTAATTTGAAAAAGAAATTGTAATTTTAAGTAGATGTATATTTTCATTTCTTTTTCTAGTTCTAGCAGTTGATCCAAGTATAACAAAATAGGTATTGATTCTAAAATCAGTATTCAACTGTTGTTCTTTAGATGGTCCTTCATCAAAATTGTTTTCTACTTTTGACCGTTTAGTACAGGATTGAAACTGCTTAATTGTACTTTCAATTGCACATTGTTTAAATACTCATAATTTTATCGGAGCGTAAATCAATGATATATATTATTAATGATTTAAACAATTCGCACACTACACCCAAATCGATATTGACAGATTGCAATTTCTTGCTCGTTAGGTTAAATCGGTGTAATATTTGACCAGAATATAGATAGGAAGCAGTTAAATTATTTAACTTGTTGTTTAGAATTCCTCTAGCTTCATTTCGTGAAAGTCTTTCTCAGCATCATCATTTTATTAGATCTAATGCTGTAATTAAAGACCAGTTTTGTTTAGTGATTGGCAACATCATCTCTGTAGACCATCTGTTTCAGAAAGTCCTTTGTAGATGCGCTTAGAACTTTCAGGTAGTAGAAGCTGTAAAGAGATATTAATGAATATTTTGAAGTAAATTGAAAATAAAACAGCAGTACAACAATCAACTGCATTAGTTCCCACCAAGTAAAGGGAATGAGCAGGAAGATCGTTTCATTTTGCGCTGGGGATTGACATTTTTAATTTTGCTTGCGGTCAGCATAAATCCCAGACATATTGCTGGCGTTGTCATAGGATTGACCTCGAAGATCAATATTTAAGTCATATTTTTGAATACACTAAATACAGCATTTGCCATGTCATCCGCTTTATGTCCAATTTGATCCAAAACATAAAAACCTTTCGACGGGTTCCCCTATTGGTGATATATCGACAAAACGAAAGCTGGTCGATATGTGATGTCAATGGTGTAGTGCTTACTGATTGAAATATCGAAGCTTTAACTTCTTGAATAGACATGTATGCGTCTAGACATTACTGATAAATTGCTCATATACATTATATGATATGTATGATGTATTACCTTTTCCTGGGTTTCCATATGTTTCTAAATGGTTTGATAAGAAAGGATCAAACTCAGCCAATAATTCAGACCATGAAAATTACCATTGTATTATCTATTTTGAAGTTGTTCCTCTAAATGCCAATCCCTAGATGATAGCTTTTAACTTAACAACCCTGTCGTTTAATACATTTATCAGTATGTATGTTGAACTTTTCTGCCGATACTCACAAGATTGTTGTCCCGTCCGACAAGTGTGTTGCCACGATCTTTCATCTTTAAGATATTTGAACGGTGTTTGAAGAATTGTGTGTTCCAATATGGCTCGCAGCCTTTTCAATTAAACCAGTTGTAAATACTGTTGTTGCAAATAAAGG
>NW_020271556.1:0-17012 GCF_002803265.2 Melanaphis sacchari | reverse complement strand
TTTTTTTGTTTTCGGTGTCTCCACCCTCGGACGCCTCCTCGACCTTATCGTCTCGATAGCGTACGAAATACGATTATATATGTGTATATATATATATAATAATAATATCATATAAAAAAGAAACGTGCGTACCGTTGTTGACGTACGTCAGATTATGTTTATTATATACAAAAAAATCGCGAAATCGTTGCTCTTCAGTCGTTGTAATGCCTTTAATCGCATACCTTTTGGGGGGGATATCGTGATATGTGTATGTGATGATAAACTCGGTACGTCGTTGAGACGTATACGATTAAAAAATGTAAACGAATACGTCGGAAACGTTCTAAACGACAATAAATATGCGATTTACGGTTTCGTGACACGCGAATCGTAAAAATTGTACGGGTCAAACGACGTATAATGTAGTATTCGTCGCATCTCTAAAACGGTTTAAGTGCTCGAGATTCGGTTACGGTTTTCAACTCGAGCGGTAGTCGATAGGTGTTAGGATAGGTCCCCCGACGTTAGGTAGGCAGGTTCGAATCCCGGTCCGGCGCATTCCGGGCGGCCCCATAAGAAACTACACGTACGGGATTTTTTGCATTTTTTTTTTCATTTAATTCGATCATTATTAATTGCTATTTTCGTTTTGATATGACATTACTACTCATATAATATTTTTCAAATTTTAAAAACAATTTTTGATCTCACACATTACATTTTATACTGCTTGATTGATGATGACAAAATATATTATATTATAATATACTTTACACGAACGTTAAATTACACAATAGTATTCAATTAAACCAATTATAGTTATTGCTAACAGTATGCACGATTCAAATGTACATATTATGTGATATGCAATTTATATTATAGCCCGAGAACATTCTATTGATGACGATACAGTTGTTTCACTCGGTTTTTTGACGGTGAATTCACTATTTTATATGTTTAGCCTTTCAGTCGCTTACATTTGAAAGATACAGGGGAAAAACAGTAGCAAATTTTTTTTCTTTTGATTTTTAAATATTTTGTCATCACAGAAAGCGCATATTATTTCTTTTCGATATCTAACCATCTATAAAATATGAAAAAAATATTAATTATGTATAGTTTTTTTGATTTTCAACTAGCTAACGTTCGACATGCGTTTTCCATAATGCGTTTAACATCTCTCCTTTACGCCCACGTCGTCCGCGATCCGACGCAGTCGGATCGCCTACCTGGGAGGTTCAAACGCGTTTAATTGGATTTTAAGTGGTGATCGCTTGAAAAATCGAGCGCTCGATTCGACTTAAACTTTTTTGCGTACTAAACAGCACAACGGTTTCGACGTCAGGAGGTATGACAATCCGCCGCAGCCAGATTGCCCTGTCAGGTATCGATATTCGATGGGCGATGACTGATAACTAGACACTTAATAACCCTTTCGGAGTGTATTTATTTATTTTCCATACTCAAAAGCATCGGGCGAGCCACGCGGATTGCCCAGTCGAGTAACGACAAGCACCGGGTAATGACTGATAGCTAGACATTTAATTAACATTTCGGAATGTATTTATTTATTTTCCATGCACAAAAGCACAGGGCAAGCTACGGGACAAGGTGTATTACTCCTGTGAATTTAATGAAATGACCGACCACTAGATGCTCGAATTAGACTTATTATTTACGCGTTTAAAACGACACCGCCAAAGTGTAGAGCCACCAAATCAGAGGTACCAACATCTCATTCGTCGTTATCACTGGTTTTGCCTACTAATCCGCCGAAATCGGATTGCCCTTTCAGCAGGTATCGACTTTCACCGTACGGGCGATGACTGATACCTAGACACTCGATTGCCGTTTTCGTAACGAGCTACGGGACGAGGTTCTCCGACGTTAGGTAGGCAGGTTCGAAACACGTTCCCGCGAAATCCGTTCTGTACGATAACTGACTAAGTATTCTGATTTTTTTTTAAATTTTTAAATTTTGTGTTAATTAATTGTAATTTCTGTTATCAAAAAAATTATTAAATATTTATAGTTTTTTGATCTTCGACTCACTATTTACCACGACTCGCTAACGTTTGACATGTATTTTCATTAATACGTTTAAAATTTCTACTTTGCGCTCACATCGTCCGCGATTCGACGCAGTCGGATCGCCTACCTGGGAGGTTCAAACGCGTTTAACTGGATTTTCAGTGGTGATCGCTTGACAAATCATGCGCTCGATTCGACTTAAACTTTTTTGCGTACTAAACAGCACAACGCCCTGTCAGGAATCGATATTCACTGGACGATGACTGATACCCAGACACTCGATTGCCGTTTTCGTAACGAGCTACGGGACGAAGTTCTCCGACGTTAGGTAGGCAGGTTCGAAACACGTTCCGGCGAAATCCGGACTGTACGATAACTGACCAAATATTCGGATTTTTTGCATTTTTTTTTTTTAATTTTTAAATTTTGTGTTAATTAATTGTAATTTCTGTTATCAAAAAAATGATTAAATATATATAGTTTTTTGATCTTCAACTCCCTAACGTTTGACATGCGTTTTCCATAATATGTTTAAAATCTCTCCTTTACGCCCACATCGTCCGCGATCCGACGCAGTCGGATTGCCTACCTGGGAGGTTTAAACGCGTTTAACTGGATTTTCATTGGTGATCGCTCGAGAAATCGAGCGCTCGATTCGACTTAAACTTTTTTGCGTACTAAACAGCACAACGCCTTCGACGTCAGGAGGTATGACAATCCGCCACAGGCGGATTGCCCTGTCAGGAATCGATATTCACTGGACGATGACTGATAACTAGACACTTAATTAATTTTTCGGAATGTATTTATTTATTTTCCATGCACAAAAGCACAGGGCAAGCTACGCGGATTGCCCAGTCGAGTAACGACAAGCATCGGGTAATGACTGATAGCTAGACATTTAATTACCATTTTGGAATGTATTTATTTATTTTCCATGCACAAAAGCACAGGGCAAGCTACGGGACAAGGTGTATTACACTTGTGAATTTAATGAAATGACCGACCACTAGACGCTCGAATTAGACTTTTATTATTTACGCGTTTAAAACGACACCGCCAAAGTGTAGAGCCACCAAATCAGAGGTACCAACATGTCAAACGTCGTTATCACTGGTTTTGCCTACTAGACTTTTCTAACTGCTGTATTCTTAAGTCCTGTCACCGACCTAGGAAATTCACTTCAAACGATATTCAGCTACCTAGGGTATTCACATACAGCGAGTTTTACCGACCTAGGGTATTCACTTACAGCGAGTTTCACCGGTGCTAGTCTTATAATATAAAACCAAAACGAGCTTCCTGGGTTTTTTCGTCAGAGTGCTCTGGTTTAGTGTACTGGCCAATCGAAAAATTCAATTTTTTCTTATCGTCTTTCTTATCTGATATCTCCCGCGCGTCGTTATCGTTATCTCCCGCCGCTGCCGTCGTTATTATTTGTTTTTGTTATATCCTTTTTCCGCTTTTCCGGCCTTCGGATTCCTCTTTCCGTCGCGTTCTCTCCGCCGTAGCCCCGAGCGGGTCTTTTTCGTCCCGTCTGCGCGCGTTTTTCGTTCGGATTTGGTCCTCGGCCGCGGTCGCCCGCCGACGGACGTCGCCTGTTTTTCTCTTCGCCCCGAATCGGTTTCTCCTATTTCGCGTCCGCGCGTTTTCCGATCGCGCGGAACGCATCTCTCGCGAGCCCCGCGTCCCCGAATTCCGTTCACGGCCGTCGTCGTCGCGTCCGGAAAACGCGTACTCGCGGCGCGTTCTCCGGTCGGTTATCGTATTGTTCCGTTGTACTACTATTTTTTTTTTTTTTACGATACGATAAATCGTTTATCTTTATATCGAATACGCGTCGTTTTGTTTTCGGTGTCTCCGTCCTCGGACGCTTCCGCGACCTCATCATCTCGATATCGTATAAAATACGATTATGTGTATAAAAAAGAAACGTGCGTACTGTCGATGACGTACGTCAGACGTGACCGGATCTTTATGTGTATCATATAAAAACATCGCAAAATCGTTGCTCTTCAGTCGTTGTTATACCTTTGATCGCGTACGTTTGGGGCGATATCGAGATAAGTGTCTGTGATAATAAACTCGGTACGTCATTAAGACGTATACGATTAAATAATGTACATGGTTTAAACCATGGTTAATTAATTAACACAAATTTTGTGTTAATTAATTGTAATTTCTGTTATCAAAAAAATGATTAAATATATAGAGTTTTTTATCTTTGACTCACTATTTACCACGACTCGCTAAAGGTACGGTTTCTCTGCAGCGTCTAGACGCGGCGTCTGACGCCGAGACCCTAGATTATGTATTTTGTGTGTGACTGGTTTCGCTACTCGCGTTTGACGCGGCGTCCGGCGTCAGTATCGGTCCGGACCAGTGTTGCGTCAAGACGCCTGGAGTCATCAGTCATCATGTCGATCAAAAAATTTTCATTTTCCCCAACAGAGGACGAAATTTTGATTTCACTAGTGGAAAATAATAAAGTTATTTTCGATAGTGCCCATAAAAAGCACAAAGATAATTTTTTTAAAGATAATATTTGGAAAAATATATCTGAAGAAGTAGGAAGATCATGTATGTATTGAAAATATAATTCTCAAGTATTTATAATTTATAATAGTAATTTACATGCAAACTTTATTTTAATATTAATTATTTATTCTTTGTCCTCACTCCACCTATTGTATAGGCGTTGACTGTAAAAAACGCTGGAAAAATATTCGAGACACGTATATGAAGCAAAAGAAAAAACTTCCGACAGGATCAGCAGCTCCATATAAAAAAAACAGAAGTACAATGAATTTATCATTTTTGGACACCGTCGAGTACGAAAGAAGGTATGCTGATATTTATATTACA
Organism: Melanaphis sacchari; assembly: GCF_002803265.2. NCBI lineage: Eukaryota > Metazoa > Arthropoda > Insecta > Hemiptera > Aphididae > Melanaphis > Melanaphis sacchari. Next base: position 12,134 of record NW_020271556.1, on the reverse strand, counting down.
TTCTAAAGTTGATTCATAATATAGCTTATTTATAACCAAAAAAAACTAATCAATAACAAAAAATAATATATACATTTATTATCATACAATTATAAATATATTTGAATTATTTTTACTTTAGTACTATAACAAATATGGACATAACTGATACCGATATTTCAAATGTATCTACTACTGACGATATTAGACCTGAAGACGTCGAAGAAAATTTACAAGACAACGAAGAACAAGAACAAACAGAGAATACCATGTCCGATTTGCCATCAACTTCATATGCAGGAAAATGTATTCGGTCAAAAGAAGAAAAGATTTCTGTTATTTTGGCCAAACGTTCAAAGGATACGAAGGATACAATATTAAGTATCCAAGAACAAAATAAATTATTGGCGACAAGTATGAAAACACTATGTGAAGAGGATGATGTTGATATGTTTTTCAAAAGTATTGCTATGACGGTTAAGAAAATGTCACCGCAAGCGATCAAAGAAGCTAAACTTAGGACACTAACTTTAATCTCTGAGATAGATGACAAATATTCAACTCCTCAAACGGCTCAAACACTACCTTATCAAGTACCATCAAATTAGAATTACAACAATAATATGTACCAATGTCAACTGAGTTCACCAGCTAATTCATATAGTACCTCAACATCATCACAAGGGGTTTTGCCGTTCAATTATGATGACACGTCTAATCTTTAAGTATTTAATTTTTGTAATTTTTTTTTTAACTTTAATAGTTGGTGATTATTATAAGTTTGTGCATACCAAGATTCCTAGTTATTTATAATGTTAAGTTTTTGTTATATTTTGAAAATTCACTCGTTTTAATTTAATTGTTTGTTGATTTTATTTAAAAATAATAAATTAACCATAAGACTGGTTTAAATAAAAATATATGTTGTTGTTATTTTCAAGAAGTTATATTATTATTACTACCTATTTATAGCTTAATATTTTGTCTCTTTAATGATAGTATATTCGTGATCTTAATAATATTATTTGAAATAATCAAATATAAATACGTTTAAATATAAAAATGAGAACTAACATCAAACAAAATAGTACATTTAGATTATTTATAATAATTAGAATCGTCTATAATTATAAAACACATTTTTCGTGGGTAAATACAAAAATATTTATTATAAGTTTATTATATAAATTACGTATAATAATAATGATAATAATATGATATAAATTATATTACTATAAAATTATGGAACTATAGCACTACTAAATTTTATGTTTGCCACGATACAGCTTCTTCGTTGACAAAATAGTCTTTAAAAATGTCTCTCACTGCGATGCCTTCTGTGCTTAAAAATCCACTTTCACTGGCCAAAGACGTCATGTTAGCACTAGGAGGTTCTTCTGAATCGGGTTGATAAAATATCTTTCCATTTTTTTTCCAATTATGCGTCTCGTAACATATTATGTAAACAACATGCTACGATTATCAAGTCATCACACGTTGTTGTATTTATATTAATGGGTTGAAAAAATACTCTGAATACTTTACTTAATAATCCGAAAGCATTCTCTGTAACTCGTCGAGCACGACTGAGTCGATAATTAAATATTGTTTTTTTACTATCTCCTTTGGCTGACTTTTGTGAAAATGGTCTTAAAATATGTTTGTGCAGTCTGAAAGCTTGATCACCAAGTATGACGTGTGGAACTTTTATGTCAGTGCCAGGAAGTGCACAATCCTCAGGGAATCCAAATGTACAATTCAATATTTGTTGTCCCATACTTGATTTCAAAAAAATTCCACTATCTCCTTCTCTACCAAACGATCCGACATCAATAGCTATAAATTTATAGTTTGCGTCCACCATAGCCAACAACACGATAGAAAAATATTCTTTATAATTAAAGAACAAAGAACCTGAATTACTTGGACATTGGATTCTAACATGTTTTCCGTCAATTGCCAGTACACAATTAGGAAAGTTCCACTTCTGATAAAATTCATCTGCTTTAGTCTTTAAGTCAACTTTACTGGGATCAGGCAAAAATAGTGGCATTAATTTTTGTTTCATAACTGCTAAAGTTTCTCTCACTATAATGCTAATATAGCTGTGGGAAATACGAAAAGCAAATGCCAAAGATCGGAAGGATTCTCCTGTTGCTAGGTACCTTAAAAAAAAATATATATTTTGATAAATATCTGGTAGTATACTTATAAAAGTAACCAAGAAAATTTACATCTAATTAAATAAATTAAAATTTTTTTATAAAAATAATCAATATTTAAATATTTCAGGTTCTGGGCGGAGCAATGAATGTAATGATATATTGTATCTGTCATTACTCATTACCTTTTGAAGCAGTAATTTACAATTTAAGTTATTTTTGTAAGGTACTTAATAATATTATTCGTAGGTCTTTGAAGCTTCTTAAGTATAATATTCAATTTTATATTATTTAGAATGATATTTTCAAATGCGATATTTTTAGAAAAAATAATTCAACTTACTGTATTACTAATAGAAAAATAAATTACTTTAATAGGAATAATACTTATCAAATAACTAAGGCTGTGAATTTAATGCACTAAAAAACTTTAAAAATGCATTAAAAAAATCAAAAATAAATACAATAAAACATGCACTAAAAATGCATAAAATGCAATATAAAATACTTACCAAAAATTATGATATAAAATGCACTGAAATGGTTTTTAATTTAATTTTTATATTTATATTGATATTACAGGCAATTACATGAAAAATTATAAACGTACAATTATACACCATCACTTAGTTTCTATAAGATTGTAAACAATGTAATTTTTTTTATCATTATTATTATTTAAATTTATTTTTCACCAATTTTAAGATTTATAAAATATAAATGATAGATTTACTAATCAATAAATTATTTTATATTTTATATTTAAAAAAAATATCAAATCTTACCTCAAAGTAAGTGCTAGTTTTTTCTCTGGAGATATTGGCTCAGGTACACGTAATGTCGGTTTCTTCGTTATTTCTTCTTGGACCAAAGATAAGATAAAATTGAATTGATCACGATTTAGACGAAGAAATTCCCGAAATTTTTCATCGTCGTTAATAAGATGTCCACTAATCAAACTTTTAAAAAACCCTTCAGATTTCCTCGTGGAAAATAAACTTTTGAAAGGTTTTCTTTTTTTTGGAATTAAGTTCATAAGTAATTCGTTTTCAATTTCTTCATTACAAAGCAACAATTCGCAAATAGTATTATTATTATTAATGATACTGTTCAAAATAAAATGTTGATTCATTTTGAAAAATCAAAAAATCAGATCTGGAAACTACGTGTGGAAGAGACAACGGTCACAGTTGTACTAAAAGAACGGGATAAAATAATAAAATTTGCAGCGTCTGACGCTACAGGGAAAACAGGGTAAACGCATCGTTCAGATGCCGCGTCAAGACGCGTCGTTCTATCGCGTCTAGACGCTGCAGGGAAACCGTACCTTAACGTTTGACATGTATTTTCAATAATACGTTTAAAATCTCCACTTTGCGCTCACATCGTTCGCGATCCGACGCAGTCGGATTGCCTACCTGGGTGGTTTAAACGCGTTTAACTGAATTTTCAATGGTGATCGCTTGAGAAATCGAGCGCTCGATTCGACTTAAACTTTTTTGCGTACTAAACAGCAGAACGCCTTTGACGTCAGGAGGTATGACAATCCGCCGCAGGCGGATTGCCCTGTCAGGAATCGATATTCACTGGACGATGACTGATAACTAGACACTTAATTACCTTTTCGGAATGTATTTATTTATTTTCCATGCACAAAAGCACAGGACAAGCTACGGGACAAGGTGTATTACACCTGTAAATTTAATGAAATGACCGACCACTAAACGCTCGAACTGAACTTTTATCTACTTTTATTATATTATAAGATTATTATTTACGCGTTTAAAACGACACCGCCAAAGTGTAAAACCACCAAATCAGAGGTACCAACGTCTCAATCATCGTTATCACTGGTTTCGCCTACTAGACTTTTCTAACTGCGGTATTCTGAAGTCCTGTCTCCGACCTAGGAAATTCACTTCAAACGATTTTCAGCTACCTAGGGTATTCACATACAGTAAGTTTTACCGGCCTAGGGTATTCACATACAGCGAGTTTTACCGGTGGTAGTCTTATAATATAAAACGAAGAATAGTTGCTACACGGGCCGATAGGTTTAGTGTCCCGACCAATCGAAAAATTACAATTTTTTTCTTCCAGTCGTTATCCCATATCTCCCGCCGACGTCGTTATCGTTATCTCCCGCCGCCGTCGTTATCGGTTCGGTTATTGCTTATTAGTTTATTACTCATTATTATTGTTTTTATATACCGTTTTTTCCGCTTTTCTCCCGGTTTTCCGGCCTTTCGAGACCTCTTTCCGTCTCGTTCTCGACGCTATAGCCCAGAGCGGGTCTTTTTCTTCCGGTCCGCGCGTCTCCGGATTTCGTTCGCGGCCGTCGCCGTCGCGTCCGGAAAAAGCGTACTCGCGGCGCGTTCTCCGGTCGGTCGTCGTATCGTCACTACTGTTTTTTTTTTTTTACGATACGAGAAATCGTTTATCCGTATCGATTAGGCGTTTTTTTGTTTTCGGTGTCTCCGCCCTCGGACGCCTCCGCAACCTTATCGTCTCGATAGCGTACGAAATACGATTATATGTGTATATATATATATATAATTATATAATAATAATACTATATAAAAAAAAAAAACGTGCGTACCATTGTTGACGTACGTCAGATTATACAGGGTCCGTCAGAATAAACGCATGTTTTTAAAGTTATTAATACTTCAAGTGGGGAAATCTAATCGGTGTGAGAGACGGCTCTTTGTAAAGCTGATAACATGCAGTTTTAGTTGTCATCATGGTGTGGAGTGTGCAACAACGAGTGTTCGCAGTACGGCGGTACTTCGAAAATGGTGAATCTATCATTCTAACACAGCGAGATTTTCGAACTAACTTTGATATTCCGCGTCATGGAACGATTCCTGACCGTAATACCATTTTGAGATGGGTCACAGCGTTCAACACAACAGGTACGGTGTTTATGAAAAAACCTAACGGACGAAATCGGGCTATTAGAACACCCGAAAACGTGGACAGAGTAAGGTTGGATCAGGGGCGTCATTTGGGGAATTCAGACTATACATTGGCAGCCCTATTTTTTTAAATGTTTGGTTGGCCCGTATAAAATGTTATAATAACGCCGTCGTCGATAAAATGTAAGATGCAAACGCGCTGTAATGGTACGTCTGGTGCGAGTTTTTCATAAAAAACCTATTGAACATTGAAGTATTGAATACATCTTATCAAAACTCGTTGCGTAACCATTCTATTTATAAATAAAAATGTGCCTCCGCCGGTGAAAGATCGCAAGTTGCTTGCAACGCTCCGTTGTTTCGTGGTCTCATTTATAACACTATATAGACCGTTGACGACCGGTTTTATTAACATTGTGTAATGTGGTGTATACTTTATAGTTAATATTATTATCTGTTATTTTTATGTTGGTGACAATGATTAGGTACTGAATGATGACAACATAGACAAGCTCTATGGTTGATGATATATAATAATATACTAATCTATGTATATAATTAACTACTAACCGTCGTCGTTGTACATGGTAGTTTCAAGTTTGTACTTTTGTAGTAACTTGACGGGTTGACGATTTATATTTTATTTTTTTTTTGCGATGAGCAAGTAGTGAACGGTAATAATTAATATTATATTATATAGCAATTTATTATGGAAAATAAAAATAAGAGAACAGGCGGTGCTGCTCGTGAGAGAGATAAAAAGAAAAAAACTGTTATTGGCCGCAGCAGCTACATGCCATAATATAGGCACAATGTTTTCAAAAACTCAGCTTAAAACTACAGTAAGTTTATGAATATTTTGATTTGAAAATAAAATAACATCATGTTGAACTTCAAAATATCTAAGACCATTGATTATAAATAATAGTATTTATAAACAATGCTAAACAAAGACCAAATACCAATGTGTCAAATATTAATATTATATTTTTACACTATTTTTATTTTTTAGGATGATGTTAGAAATGAACTAGGCATTGTAAATGGTGATAATAAGTTGAAATTAGATATATCTGAAAACTTGAACACTATTGTAAGTTAAGATTGTGAATTTATTATAACAAAAAATTAGGTACTGTTTATTTTAGAATATTTTTTCAATGGTATTTTAGATCCCAAAGTCTCATACATCTATTCAAGACAATATTGAAGGAGAACAACAGATGGACACAAATGTAGAAATTAAAATTTATTTTTATATTATATTTGTTATAGTATATAATATTTATTATATTATCTTATAATTTTGTATCAATCATATAAATAATATACCCGACAATCACCAATATTTAATTTTCAAATATTTGTGTCAGTTATTAATTAATTAATGAGTCATATTTATATTAATTTAATAACGGATACTAATTATTTTCTAGAATGTACCTATTATATTTTTCTTTTTTTTAAATATGTTAACACCAATAAGGTAGAAAATTAATGTTTTAACAAGTATAATTAAATCATTTTTATTTCTTATGAATACATATTTTTTCTCCTAAAATATTTCTAATTTATTTTCTATTGTTTTAACATATAAAATATTTCCTAAACCAATTATTGTACTTTAAAATTAATTTACAATACAATTTCATAGAGTCTATTTATAAACCTTAATATTTAATTGTTTTTAGATTTATGATATTTCTAATTCAAAAGATCAAAGTCCAATTCAACCAATTTTAAAATCATTTCCTATGAACTCTGAAAGAAGGTCTTTTAATGCAAAGTATTATGAAGTACATAACTGGTTGGAATATTCAATTTCAAGAGATGCAGTTTTTTGCTTTTCCTGCAGGCATTTTCTTAATAATAATAATGTTCGTGGTCAAATTGAAAATAATATTGTATTTGTGAAACAAGGCTTTAATCGTTGGAAGACACAGAAACAGTCATTTATAAAACATGAATTAAGTGAAAGACATTTATCAAACATTGAAAAATGGACAATGTACTTAAGTGTAAAAAATAAAAATAATTCAGTGGCAAATGCATTGTTTCATTCTAGATCTCAAGCAATTACTGAAAATCGTGAACACGTTAAATTTTTATTAAAAACAACATTATTTTTAGGAAAGCAAGGACTTGCTTTTAGAGGTAAAAATGAAGAACAAAATTCATCAAATAGAGGAAATTTAAAAGAATTAATTGAAATGTTCTGTGATGAAAGTATGAAAATTAGATTATTATCCAAAACAACTTATGGTCATTATACTTCTTCTGTTATACAAAATCAGTTGATACATGTAATTGCTTCTTGTACCAAAGAAATCATTTTAAAAAATATTTCAACATTTGGTGCATTTGCTGTATTAGTTGATGAAACCAAAGATTCTAGCAAGAAAGAACAGTTAAGTTTTATAATAAGATTTACAGATACCAATTTGAATATTCATGAAAAAACACTGGGTTGTTGTCACATGACTAAGTGTGATGCAAAATCATTAAGTGATGCTATTATTCAGATGGTTGGAGAAAATAAACTAGATAACTGTGTAGCACAATGCTATGACGGTGCATCTGTCATGAGCGGTCCGTTTTCTGGGGTTCAAAAACGAATAACTGAATTAGTACCACATGCTGTTTACATTCATTGCCACGCTCACCGTCTCAACCTCTGTTTAATTAATTCAATAGAAGACATCAAATTGATTACAGATTTTTTTGATACTGTTTAAGGATTGTACAAATATTTGATGAATGGTCATACAAGGTATGAATTATTTATAAGTATTCAGAAAAAAAAAAATCTTAAAGTCTTACATTTGGAGAGATTGGTTGAAACCAGATGGTCATACTGGTTTACTTCTTTAGAAAAAGTTAAACTAAGGTATACAGAAATAAGAGATGTACTTACTATATTAACAACAGAAGGAGACCAAACTGCAAGGGCTATTGGCTTGTTAGAAGAAATTTCAACTTTTAAGTTCATAATTATATTATGTATTATGAAAAAAATATTAAAACGTATTCACTGTACATCATGTGAGCTCCAGTCTAAGTCAATATTATTACCATCGTTAATGAACCTAGTTAATTCAACTAAAGAAAGTCTTCAGAATCTTCGAAATGATGAAACTTATAAAAATATTTATGAACAATCAAAACAAATTGCACTTCAAAACAAGGTACGTGTAGCAGAAAATGAGGAAAGAAATAATCGTTTAAAAAGAAATATATCATTCAACAAAAATTTTAAAGATTATTTGGTAACTTCAACACTTGGAAAGTCTAATTCAAAAGGTATGAGGGCAGTTCCAACACTTAAAACTGAAGTTTTATATTCCATTATTGACAGGTATTTATGCATTGTCATATTAGGTATTATTATTTATTGAAATTGCCAAGTTGATAATACTTTAAATTATATACATTTATTTTATTTATTTAATAATTAGGTAGTTCATACATTTTTTAAAATATTTATAAATTTTGTAATAAATAGTCTATAAGCTTTGAATGTATGGCTTTAATTTTACGCTTGTTAACAATTTCAGATTTGTACAGCAATTAGAAACTCGCTTTTCTGAGAAAAACCAAGAATTATTTAAGATATTTCAGATTTTTGACTATACAAGCTTATATTATTTCAATCCAAAGTGTCCATCTTTAGAGTTCTTCATAGATCATTATAAATATTTTGAAATTAATAAAATAAAAGTCAAATCAGAATTTTCATCTGCTAAAGCTTTGCTTGAACATAAAAATATTTTGAGACCGGACTTAGAAATGATTGTAGATGTTCTCATTGAACTTCCAAGTTCATTTTCAGAAACTTTAAAATTAATGCATATCATTAAAACTCTTCCAATATCTACAGCATCTAATGAGCGCTTTTTTTCTTCTATGAAAAATGTAAAATCTTATATATGTACTTCTATGGGCGATGAGCGACTCAGTGATCTCATGATAATAAACGTTGAAAAGGACGAGGCCAATAAAATAGATTTAAATAAAGCTGTGGATGATTTTGGGAAAATGAAAAATAGGAGATATCCACTTTTTTAATTAATAATTTTTACTGTTATACCTATTTACTTTTTTATTATTTTAAAATTAGCTTTTGTATTTCTTTTTATGTTATTGTTTAATACAAATGTTATTAAATATATTTTTTTATAACAATGATTAAAGAGTAGTTGTCATTTAATTATGAATATAGGACATAGGACATAGGTATATACCTATACCTTATACCTGAGTTTTATGTGCATAATATGTTTCAGATCTAATACCTCACTGCTTATAATAAAAATATAGTTTTCTGTACAATCTTTTATCTATACTGCATCGATTTACGAAGGTCAAAAAAAAAATGTTATACAAAGTAAATAAAGATAAATTGCACATCAATCAAAATATTAGTTGTTTATCATAATTTGATACGCTATATTATGCATGTTATAAATATTAAATATACTTACTAATTACTATATTGTAAATGTGTCTTAAATACATAGGACAGTAAATAGTTAATATATGTATGATATTTATATGAAGTTGGTTAAATATGTTTGAAAAAAAATTATAAATGAGTATTTGAATATTAAAATGTGGGGATATGAGTGAGCGAAGCGATCGGAAATTTTTAAATTCCGCTAAATAAACAGGATGGCTGGTGGAGGGAACAATTGGCCTGATTCAAATGTTTGCATCCCTATTGAAAAGTTGAAATGACGCCCCTGTTGTATCGACTTGTATATTGTTGAAAAACAAAAGAAGTTGGAATCATACCAAAAAACATTTGATACAACATATGCGTTGATAAAGGCCGACGTCAATGGATTACCATCGTCTTGTCAACGAAATGAATTTACAAACCAATATATTCAAAATTATGATTTTAGTTATAGAAATATTCAAAGTGATGATATTTCATTCATGTACGAGTTGTTGCAATTTCATTTTAATTCATTATCAAATATGATTGTACAAGATTTGGTAATGTAATAAAAATTAAAACCTTTAGATTTGATACTCATATTTTTTGTTTGCTAAAAATTTTTTATAAAAAATGTTCATTTTATAATTATTACTACTTTTATACTGTATTCATATTTATTATATTATATTAAACTTAATATATTTTTTGTTTTTTTTTTTCAATTTCTAAATGTACTATTTTATTTTTATTTAAATAAATAAAAAAAATGATAATTCAAGTTTTTTTATTATTATTTTTATTTACCGTCATCATGATAAATACATATATATATATAAATTATTTTGAAAAAACGTTTTGTATAATTTTTTTTATTTGGGTCTTTCATAAAACGATCAAAGAGCGTTTGAACAATTTCATTCAGCTCTCCTAAAACATTCTGATCTTTCGACTGGTCTGTTATCGCTAGTTTTAATGAACATTCTGCATGTTTCCACCTAAAATCACATAAATGAGTATTTTTACATTAATATACACTAACTTTATTTCAAAGTAAATACAAAGAAAAAAAATATTCATTTATATATATATATATATATATTACCTGTCTTTAGCATCAATATGTTCAATGTTTTTGGTTTTATAATGTGCCAACGTCCAATAATCAGTACATTTTTCATCAACAACCGATTTAATAGTTACAACTCCTCCACTTTGTCTGATTGTAATCGAATTCATAACATCTTTTGCAATTTTTTCATTTTGTATTAATTGGGTAACTTTTTCTTGATAAGAAATATTCTATAAAATCAAATTATAAATTTATTCTTTGAATATCTTATAAAATGTTATACTACTCACTTTTTTTGGTTTTTTTTTTAACGTTTTTCTATTTTTCACATCTTTCCTTTTTTGTCCGGTCAATTTCGTCATCGATTTAATTTCTGGTTCCATAATTTCAACCTATAAATATAGTAAGCGGTTAGTTAATACCTAGTTTATTAAAAAATTATTTATTATTAGCATTAAATATTTAAATTTAAATCAAACTAAGTCTTAAATATTGTATTTATATATATATGTTACCGTAAATGCCCGATCACTAGGTAAACCTAGGTTTTACTAGTTAATGTTAGGTTTACTGTTTGTACTCAGTAAATGCTGAAATTCTTAGTTTTATTCGAACTTTTTAATAAACACGTTATGTACATCCTAGGATATACAAATTGACTTAGTAAAAGCTGATCATACATATTTTATAACATTAAAGCTGCTTAAAAATTACATAATTATATATTATTAAATAGAATACTGACAGTTATTTAAATTCTTTATACAAAATAAAAATCATTTAAAAACAAATTATTATTCTTCATAAAATTAGTAAAACGGCGGGTAGTTAGAAATAATTTTATTTATTTTATGTTGTGCTATTATGGCACTACTATTACATAATACATTTGACTGGCGGCATTTGCATTTTTAGTTGTACATTTTTCTGGCAATCACCTCAAAATCGCCCTTACCTGATAGTGGTTGAACCAACAGCTTGGCGTATACTTGTTGTTGTGTTGGAACATCGGATATTGGAAAATAAATTTTTCTTCGCATAATGTAAGTGATTTCGTGAATAATTGATTCAATGTGCCAGCTTTAGATCCTAATCGATAAAATTCTTCGTCAATATTTCAACAACTATAGCCAATAACGTGCGAATCAATTTTATCGGTCGAAATCTGGAATTTTCACTCGCACTGTTTGACCAGTGTGCAGCAGGAAATTTTTGTTAGATATTGTTTCATTTTTCGCTTGTTTTCCAGAGATTGAAATGACTCTACTGGTGTCGTTTAATTTGGTAGAACGTTCAAGTAATATTTTCACGTCAACTTTTTCATTTTTATCTTTCTTCGATAAAATTGTTTTCATCGTTGTCTATATTTGTTTCTATATCTACCCTGTATTTTTGTTGATCTCTCAATATCGATTTTTCCTCGGTTATGATCAATGTCTATGTCATATGATTTTTCAGTATTATTCTTCTCTTCATTCTCATTGGAAATTGTAATTTTAGGTCTTCAAGGACAGATATAAGGTCTCATTCATTAATGAGTTCTGTTATCACATTTTCGGAATGTA
>NW_020271555.1:0-10645 GCF_002803265.2 Melanaphis sacchari | reverse complement strand
TGTACTACAAACTTTAAAATTTTATAAGCTTTTTGAGCAATACGTAACCGAACGAAGCAATTACCCCCCTGCCTTAGAAATTAATTGTTGTTAAACAATATTGAAATTTATTAAAATTTTGACAATTTAAAGTTTTAAATAATTTGTGTTATTTTTTTAACCCAAAAAATGATGTAGGAACCTTGAAGAGTATGTTTTATTAATCCTAATTTTATGAGCTTTTCAGCGGTGTATTCAAATTTGTTGTAAGGTCAACGGTTCAGCAGATATGCGCATTATTATGAATGAAACTTGCATTCAATCAAAAAAACACAAAAATCCCCTCCTCTCCCTTATTATTGAGAATTCGATAATGGTCATAAGAACTTTTTTTGTTGCATTTGAGGTGTAGAAGTACCTCTTGAAGTTTGACACATTTATCGTGCAACATCCTGTATAGGTACCCACTACCTACTAATTTAAATTAGGCCTATATTACAAATTCAAAAATTAACATAATATACAATATAAAAAAAAAAAATACAATACTAAGTAAGAAATATTAGGTTTAAATTAAGCTTTTATCAATCAGTTTCATGCATTGAATGACTTAATATCATTAAAACTGCAATATTAGAAGTTACGCGAACCATTAAACATTTATATTTAATATCGGCTATAGGTACAGAATACGTTTCAGATAAATAATTAATGTCTATATAATATGAATTTACAATTTTAGAAGAAATGGGTAAAGTAAAAAATTCTGTTACATTTAAAAATTTTTTTACAATTAATTTAATATTATTTCCCACATTATTATTTACAATATATTTTACTTTAACAATATCGTTATTTTTAAGACAAATATACTTGTCTTTTTCTATTAAAACATTAATTGTTATATTCAAATTATGAAAAATAATTTTTTCAAAAAGCTTATCAGTTAAATTAAAATGTATGGAAGGAAGTCTATTTTATATTTCTTTCGTAGTTATGAAGTCACTTTCTATGAGTGGATTAGTGATAAAAATATTCCGTTTTCAATTATTCTATTATAAATTTCTTTTAGTGGATATTTTGCACATTTTATAAATTTCTTAATTTCTTATAAAAAATGTATTTATATAAAACAACTAAAATTGTCAAGGGGACCGTGAAGTCTTACAAACATCGGTAGATATATCAAACTATGCACATTATAGGAAATGAGATGTTCACCATACAAAGATAAATACAAAGTAACAAATTGTTTAAATAATTTTTCAGCTAAACCATTATAAGTTTGACATGACATACTGCCACAGACTAACAACATAAAGTGAGAGTAAAAACTTTTTTTTAATTGTCCTCTTAGAACAATTGGACCGAAATATAATAAAAATGCTCTTAGCTCTGTAGCTTTCCAATATTCTATGTCTTCTAACGCTCTTAGTAGATGACTAAATTCAGATGGAACGTAACACCTAAGATTTATTAAGTCGGTAGTGATATGTTTTTTATTTATTTCAGTTAATCGAACATTTTTTTTCCCCTTAACCCAAAACTCAATAAGTCTTTTATTAACGCCAATACATATCGTATATTATGCATATAATCTAAACATACATCGTTTACAATATTTATAGGTAAACATTCTAATGGACTATCTCCTTTATGGTAGTTTTCATTTAATTTATCCCGAAACGATTCATTAGTCCTTAAAGGAGCATCTATGTCAGGAAATGTCATTATATTTTGCAAATAAGTGCCCTCTTGAGTACATGAAGTACAACCAAAATACGCATTGTGCCCTTTTACATTTAACAAAAATGCTTTGGCAGGAGAATCACAAACAATATGTCCTACTTTAAATTTAAATATATTATTATTTACAATAAGACTATTATCTAATAATTCTGAAAGATCTAATAAAAAAGGATGAAAGAATTCTTTTACAGAAGAAGGTTTTGTATCTCCGTGAAATATCCCTATGGGAAGTACGTGATTAGATAATACATTACAATTTAATATTGATATTAATATTGGCCATAGTTGACTTTTCGAACTTTTTGATATTGGAAGCCCATCAATATTTATTCCTATCATTAAAATATTACCAATGTCTATTTCAGTTAGGTATTTTTTTATAATTGGAGTTAACATTTTTTCCAACACAAAATGAATATAAGAACCATTATTCATATTAATAATTTCGTGAATATTCGGTGTTTTCATTAAAGTCCGGACATCTTTGGGAACGTCCAAACCCTCGGATTTCAGAATACCAAGTATTGAATTAGCACAATTATGTGGTACTTTAAAATGTATTATCCAAGGCTTTAATTTATCATTTATATGTATTTTTTGTTCTTTTTGTGTATTTGGATTATCAAGTGAAATGTTTAAAATATTAGATGGTACATTTTGTATTATACAAGTAAGTGTATTTTCAATAGGAGATTCAATTAAACTTTCTCTATTTGAAGTATTTAAAGAAACCGAGGCTTTATCATTTGTATTAATTAAAGAAGATATATAGTCACAATTAGATAATAGTTTCAATTGAACAGAGGATGCCTTGTTTTGATTTTTTTCTCCAAATTCAATATTTTCCTAAAATGACCAGCAGATACTTTGCCAATATTTTTCTTTTTTCGCTGAAATGTTTAAATTAGATAATTAGAATATTAAAATAACAAAAAGCTGTATTTAGGAATCTCTCCAATTGTATTATATAATATATTTGTAATATGAATTACATAATCATTATAATATACACATATTATATATATATATATATAAAAAAAAATTAAAATCTTTTTGTAAACATTTCCTTGTATAGGTAGTATATATGCTATAATATAGCAAAATTAACCACTTTTAAATAATAATAAATACTGTTAAATTACATAACATGCATTATTTAAAGGTTATTGTTAATATTGTTGAATCGAATAATTCGGGTATTAGCATATCTGAACCAATCAGCAACTATTTTTTCAAATTCAGAGTCTGTGAATTCGACACTACTGCATGCCTTTACCATTTCTGTTAAAATAAAAAATATATTACCTATTTATTTATTTAATTATTGAATTTTCATAACAATTTCTAAAAAAAACAAATTTATTTAAAACATATACCTTTATTTAAAGTATAGATATACTAAATTTGTATTAATCAGAGAAAGACAGTACCTATAAGAAAATAATATTAAATTACTTTGAACGACTTTAAGAAGTTTGGAATCTCCCACTTTAGTTACTATGTCTTTTCCTCGTCCTGTCCAAGTACATTTAGATGCATAAGTATCAACAAACAGTTTTCCCAACATTCTTTTTAAATGGTGTTTCGCATTAAATCCTCCAACAGTTCTGATAAAATATTCCTAAATAATATTATGTGTTGTATTTATTTAATAATGTTTGTAATTTGTGATATACCTAAAGGTATTCATATAAATATTCTTACCAATTTAATTACAAAATCTGCATCATTTGAAATTATATTTTCAATTTCAAAAAACATTGTAGTATTTGTTAAAGGAAATTGTGACAAAAAATCATTATCTAAATGTACTGATCCAACAGAGCTATCCTTTCCTTTGATGTTTAGTTCTAAGCTATCAATTTTGCATAACAATCTATCTTGCATTAGTTTTAATACGCATTACTCTTTTATAATTAATTTATTTTGAGCTTCGATATTAATTAATATATCCAATACACTTTGTTGTTTGGTTGAATTATTTAATTCTATCAAATAATAATTAATTTAGCATGTAATTTTTATATTGAAAAAATATATTTAATAAATTACCAGAAAGAAGTGGTAAATTTTTTTCATTTATAATTGATTCGGAGTTCCAGACATACAATGATTTAGTAGTAGAAATTATGTGATTTGGTTCAGATAACTACATAATAATTGAATTATATATTATAATATTGAAAAATATAATGGTTTTACAAATAATTACCCCTTTATTACATTCATAACTAGTTGATGGTATATCATTAACTATTAGTGTATACGGTGTAGAATTTGCAAGCATATATTGACAACCATACCTTTTTCCACTATATTTTGATACATGGGCATAATATTACCATTTATATTATCTAAAATGAAAAAAAAAAATTAATTCCTAATCACAAAATAGTAGGGTACAGTGGTATATATTATAAATATATAAATAATTCCTATTATAAATAAGAACTAAGAGACATGTTGTATAAATTATAATCCTATAATGGTATAAATTATTAATTTGTTTCCTATCAGAATGCTCTTTACCCTAAAAATCATACTATTTTTTAGTTTGTAGTCCAATTTAATATTTATACTTTAAAAATTAATACGGAGGCCCAAAAATAAATATATATAAAGATAAATTAATAAATGTAAAAATTTATTATTCAATTTTAATAACAATTATATACAAAACAACAATATATTTTTCATAAATTTTTTGTGACATACCTAAAGTCTACATATTGTTATTGTATATTAATATTTGAATTATTATAAGACACACATTTATAGGTACCTGTAATACTATACTATATTGATCAATAATAGCAATTTATGATTAAGAGGACGCTACTCACACGTTTGTTGTCTCTGTCTTACATACACATAACATAGCAAGTCTATGCATCTATATTTTTACTACGATTTATTTATAATTAATTTTTAAAACTTGTTATATGGATTCAAAAAATTAGTTATTTAACTGTAGGTGTCGGGCTGAAATAACTAATGCGTCGCTTTAGGTACAAGACGGAACTTTATTATTTATATTTAATATTATAAAGTTATCTATAACAAAGAGTACGTCCGGCGACCGTTATACGAGAGAGACTGCTGTCGCCGGCCGGACCGATCGCCGCGCGATCCATTCCAGTCGCGTTATCGCGGACGGGAATAGAGCAGCCGCGGTCGTTGCGATAACGACCGCGACATAACTACTTATAACTTGTTTAAAAATAAAATACTCTATGTTTTCCTCTATACATTTGATAATAGGTAAATTTACTCTAATATTAATTATAAATAAACTAGTAAGAGTAAGTAAGCCGTACATAGATTTTTTATGTTATGCGTATTAGGGTGTCCCTTATTTAACTATAAATTTTTTTTTTTTTTGCATTTTTATTAGTCTCACTTACTTAATTTGTGTATATGTATAAAACATGAACTACAAAAAGTTTTAAGTCAATCTATTAAGGTTAACCCGTGCCGACTCAAATTTGAAATTTGAGTATTATAATTTATTCGTAATTTTATGTTATATTTTACATTTTTATGCATATCTCATTTACAAACACGAAAATTAAAATTTGTTATATAATATGTTTTGAATAAAATAAGATTTCCAATAGATTATGTTCTTATATTATATTATATTATATATTAATATTATTATATTCTTCTTATTTATTATAATTTACAAGATATATTAACTTTTGTGTAAGAAAATACTATTTGTTCAAAATTATATTATGAGTTTTTATTAATACACATTACACACAATTACTGAAATTATCAGATTATTTGAAGTTTGAACATTACAAATATCGTGTAGTTAAATATTATCGTGTTTTTTCTAGATAAGAACGATATGGATTACTATCCACGAATTTAATAGATTTTTATTAATAATATCGTGTAGTCGTATTCATTACGGTGCGTGATTAGTTGAGTACGTCGTTTGATGTTACGTTTTTTTTTGGTAATTATTTTGCAAATATGTCTAGAAAATTACGAGCTGATGAAAAAATATTTTTGATTGGGTTACCATCAACCCAAATTCTAGGCTCAAAACTTCCGTCGATTGGACAAGTGCTTTCAGTATTTTTTTATAATGTGAGAACAGTAAAACTTAATACAAGAGAAAGTGCGTCATTAGCCGTTCGTGAGTGCAATATTTTTTGGGAAAAAGCTCGAATTCCTGTCCGAGCAGTTCAACATTGTATTACTAAACTTTTGAATTTGTACGAAGAGTGGCGTGATCTACAAAAAAATGCACATAAAGTAGGTGATTCATTTAAATTAAAAGAAACAGAATTCATTAACAAACTCAATAATTTATTTGATATTGCACATGCTAATGCTTTAAATATTATGAAAATAGAAAATGACAAACAGTTTTTAATTAATCAAAGATTTCCTGGTAGAATTGGTTGTCTTGGTGGTGTAGACAAAAAGTTACTCGAAAATGAAAATAAAGCAAAAAAACGTAAATGTAGTGAAATAGAAAATCTAACAAATCGAAAACTTCAATCATCAGACCCAAAAACATTTTCATCAAATTATAATTCAACTGAAATTCAAAATCAATTGTTTGATATGTCCTTAAGTTCACCGTCATCATCGTCAGATTCTGAATCCACTCAATGCACTCGTATATCTATGACATCATCTAAAAAAAAAAGGGGCCGCACAAATTTAATTTCTCCAAAGCTTGTTGCTGCATTGGATCGATGTAAATTAAGTATACGGGACTCAGTTTATATTATTCAAGCAACAGCTGAAGCTTTGGGTAACAATGTTGATAGTTTGGTTATAAATAAATCGTCTATACATCGATGCCGTGATGCTTTAAGAGTTGAACGCGCTAATAAAATTAAAACCAAATTTAAAAATTCTATTCCTAGTTATATAACTGTACACTGGGATGGTAAAATACTACCGACGTTAAATGTAAGAGACTCCGGTATTGATAGATTACCAATTGTTTTAACCAGTAGGAATCAAGATTTGCTTATTGGTATCCCAAAATTGGAAAAATCAACAGGAAAAGAACAAGCTAATGCTATTTATTATGCATTAGAAAATTGGGGAGTGACAAATGTTGTTCAAGATCTATGCTGTGATACCACAGCTTCAAATACAGGTCGTTTAAATGGTGCATGCGTTTTATTGGAGCAAAAATTGGGAAGAGACTTACTTTACCTACCATGTCGCCACCACATATACGAAATAATTTTACGTGGAGTTTTTGAAACTGTACTTCCTCAAATAACGACAAGTCCTGATGTCCCATTATTCAAAAAATTTCGAAACAATTGGAATAAAATTGATATTACAAATATAACTACTGGTATAGAAGACCTTGAGTGTTGCACTGCATTAGAAGATACACGAAATAATATCCTCCAATTTTGTCGAACTATGTTGCAAAATAAATGTTACAGAGATGATTATAAAGAATTACTTGAACTATCTATAATTTTTTTGAATGGTAATTTGGATAACAAATTTAAAATACGTCCACCAGGAGCAATGCATCAAGCTCGCTGGATGAGTAGAGCTATTTACTGTTTAAAAATATATATATTTCGAAACCAATACTCTTTATTGTCTTCTGAAAAAAACGCTATTCGTGATATTTGTGTTTTTATTGTTCGATTTTATTTAAAAGCTTGGTTCAGCTGTACCGCACCAGCTAGAGCACCAGTAAACGATTTCAATTTTATAAAATGTTTAATACTATATGAAAAAGAACATTCTAAAATTTCAAAAGCGGCTTTAACAAAAATTAGTCATCATTTATGGTACTTAACAGAAGAGACTGCAGCATTAGCTTTCTTTGATGACACATTATCAAACGAAATCAAAAGATTAATGGTACAATCGCTTAACAACGATGAAATTATCCAACCAACTAAGCGTCTTATTGTTTCAATTCAAGATCTTAGCGAAACTTTTTCAGGTATATTACTAACGTTTTTGTTATTTAGTTATTACATAAGTCGTAAGGTTATTAATAGAAAATAATAATTTCTTTTCTAGAAAAAACACTGGCCTCTTTTATATCTAAAAACAGTATGCAATTTTTTTCTCGATTTGGTATTAATACAGATTTTCTTAATGATGATCCGAACATATGGGACACTCAAATTAATTATTTACACGGGAAAGAAATTGTATGCTCGCTTAACGTAGTAAATGATACAGCGGAAAGAGCAGTTAAATTAATGGAAGATTTCCACGGAAGTTTAACCAAAGATGATAAGAAGTCTGAATTGTTGTTACAATGTATCCAAGAACATAGAAGACTATATCCCGATTGTAAAAAAGAAACATTGAAAAAACAATTTTAATTAATAAAAATTCCTAATAAAATTTTGAGTAAATAGTATTTCCTTACACAAAAGTCAATATAACTTGTAAATTATAATAAATAAAGAGAAATATATAAGAACATAATTTATTGGAAATCTTCTTTTATTTAAAACATATTATATAACAAATTTTAATTTTCGTAATTGTAAATGAGATATGCATAAAAATGTAAAATATAACATAAAATTACGAATAAATTATAATACTCAAATTTCAAATTGGAGTCGGCATGGGTTAACTTTAATAGATTGACTTGAAACTTTTTGTAGTTCATTTTTTTATACATATACACAAATTAAGTAGGTGAGACTAGAGAAATATTAAAATTGATAAATAAGGGACACCCTAATGCGTATGTAAGACAGAGACAACAAACGTGTGAGTAGCATCACTTTAAGGTTGATTGTTTTCATTTTGCCGCTAAGTATTGAATTCTTTACTTTATAACACTGAATATTTAATAATCAAGTTTACGGTTTAACTGTTATTTGATATTATAATAAATTGATAGTAGATAACATAAAATTTAAAAAAATATATTCAAGTACCTATAACTTGAAATATAAAACATCACCTATTTAATTTAATTATAATAATTAAGCTTAAGTAATGTAAATTAATTATAATATATATATTTTTTTTATATATGAATATTAGAATTATTTTATTGATTAATTTTAATTTTTCAATATTTAATTTTGTAAATTAATAGACATGCAAAGTGAATTACCTTCATTATAACTAGGGCTCGGAAGTTGATGCATTTTGCATATTTTTTTTGGAACTTTTTAGACGATGCTCTCCTGGCCACAAATCTGTTTTGTAAGCATGTGAATCTAAATAATTAATTTTTATTTTGCATTTTTGGTGTTTTTTACTTTTTAAGTCATTTTTTGAGATTTTTAGTTCATTTCCCCACATTTTTAGTTATTTTTACTGATTTCACTCTAGTTCATTTCTTATCGTTTCTTATTGACCATTATGCCGATAACTTAAACCACAGACATTTATAAAACAAATATTTTTAATTTTATAGTAACATATTTAAAAAAAAATGTATTTTTATTAATATAAAACTAATATTTGTAATTTTTTTAGGACATTTTTTGCCATTTTTATGGTCATTTTTTATTGTTTTTAAGGTCATCAACTTCCGACCCCTAATAACAGCCTGTATCTGAATCTATAAAATTTTTAGAAGAGCGGTTTTTCTTTTTTTGTATATTCTGTCCATCCCTTCAGCATTGATGATTCTGACAGATTATAATCAACTTTCTTATGCCATGCTTTATTAAAATTATCTAGAAGGGATTTTAACATTACCACATTATCAACATTATAAAAATATTGTTTAATACTTACGATACTCCTTGCCTCCGTCTAAAATTTTAACTTTATACATTAATATCAGATGGCCATCTTAATTGTGCAACTAAATTTGAATGAGGCGTTAAAATGAGCCAGTTTTTTGGAACAACACTGTACTCCTTTGTTTCTGTTTAACAATAGCACGTTCAGCTGAGCTCGGTTGCCCGGTCGTAGATCCCTGTGTGAACGCACTCTCGGAAGTGCTGCAAACAGCTTGTGATACCCACATGAAACGGGGTATTGCCGTGGTCAGACGGCTGAAACCGCCTCTCTGGTGGAGGTCGGACCTCGGTAAGGAACTCGCCCGATTGGGACGCTGGAAGCGCAAACTACGCGCAGAACGCAACGCGTTCAGAAAGAGAGCCATAAGGAGGAAGTACACAGACCTCAAGCGGAGAAATAACCGCGCCTGCTTCAGAGCACGGCGGACGGCCTGGCGCTCCTTCGTTACCGGCACCGGGAACGAGGAGCCCTGGGGACCCGTCTATAAATGGCTAAAAGCCGGGGGAACACGGCCCTCGGAGAAACTACCAGCGTCCATCAAAAAAATGGACGGAACATTTACGTGTTCGCATAGGGAGACCGGCGAGAGGCCTTCTCGAGCAACTGGTCCCTGAGGATAGCGACGCAACGGAGACCGCAGGACAGGCGGAAATCCGTAGAGAGACCGGCGTTTATGTGGGCAGATTCGAGTCGGCATTACCTGGGCTTAGTCCGACGTTCGACCCGGTTGAACCGTGCACGGTCGATGAGGTAAGAGATGCCATATGGCGGATGAAAACATGCAAGGCCCCGGGCCTGGACGGGATCACGGCAGGAATCTTGCGGCAAGCGTGGCCCGTCCTCCAAAACCAAATTACGTTTGCGTTCAATACCTCACTGGCTCCGAGGACATTCCTGAGCCGGTGGAAGAACGCGGCACTGGTCGTCATTAAGAAATCGCCCGATAAGGACCCGACGGAGGCTAGGTCATACCGACCCATTAGCTTACTCCCAGTTCTAGCTAAGGCACTGGAACACCTTATCGTGGCGAGAATCCGTAAAGATACGGACATCCATATGTCGGCCAGACAATTTGGTTTCACCAAGAACCTATCGACCGTAGATGCAATGACACACGCCTTCGGGTGGTCAGATGAAAGGCGGGAGAAATACGTCGTAGGCGTATTCCTGGATATATCGGGGG